>NC_064639.1:944199161-944502192 GCF_023864345.2 Schistocerca serialis cubense | reverse complement strand
TATCTTTCTTATGTTATGGTAATTATGTAAATGGTTTTTCCTTTTGAACTGCAGTTGCATTATTTTCAATAAACTTGATGTGGCAGTGAAGCAGTAAACAAAATACTCAGTTCTTTAAACATATGTTTACAAGATGATCGTGGGTGAACAAAACTTTATTTTCAGCACGCTTCTGTGCAATGAAGAATTTCTTTCTTATGAGCCTCTATGGACTACCGTTATTTCAACCATTTCTCCTTCCTTTTCTTGCACATTTCTTTAACCATTTCTCGATGTCTCTTTTCTTCTTCTGTATAAGTGGCTCCAGTCTTCTGCTTGGGGTTTTCATGGAGAGCTTTGGAGTCCTGAACTTTATTTCTGAATGACTATCTATCCTCAGTGTCTAAGTTGGTAATCTGAAGTTGATCCATGTCCCTTCCAACTTCGGTGCCTAATGTTTTACACATTCAAATTTATCTAAGTAGATGAACAGTCTTTTTGCAAGTCAGTTTGGATACAGCCGTAGAAATTTGTTCTCTAATCATGCCTGTAATTTTTTAAATGTGTGTGTAAAGTTCAGTCTTATAACGTCTTCTGAATAGTGATCGCTCTTTAACTGAACCCAAAATGTTCCGTAGTATTTTTGTTTCTCTGACTTCCAGTGCTTCGTCATCGCCGTTTTCTTTACTATTTTTTTTCCTTTTTTTTTTTTTTTACTATCGAATTTCACAGTCTAACAAAAATCGCCAACCACTCGTGTGGTTATGTTATGTCGCGCCACACTTGTCTGATCTTTCTGCTCAACAATCCAGTACGATGTGATTTGAAGGTGAAATCTGCACATTGGATAATAGGAGATACTAATTTGTTATTTTGTTGTTGTGGTCTTCAGTCCAAAGACTGGTTTGATGGAGCTCTCCGTGCTATTCCGTCCTGCACGAGCCTCTTAATCTCCGAATAGCTACTGCAATCAACATCCTTCTGAAACAGCTTAGTGTATTCATCTCTTGGATTACATCTACGACTTTTACCCTCTACGCTTCCCTCCAATACTAAACAGGTGATCCCCTGATGCTTCAAAACGTGTCCTAGCAACCGATACCTTCTTCTAGTCAAGCTGTCACAAATTCCTCTTCTCTCTAATTCTCTTCAGTACCTCCTCATTAGTTACGTGGCGTACCCATCCAATCTTCGGCATTCTTCTGTAGCATCACATTTCAAAAGCTTCTATTCTCTTCTTGTCTAAATTGTTTATCGTCCATGTTTCACTTCCATACATGGCTACACGCCATACAAATACTTTCAGAGAGGACTACCTGAGACATCTATACTCTATGCTCTGTTCTTCAGAAACTCTTTCCTTGCCATCAAAATGGTTCAAATGGCTCTGAGCGCTATGGGACTCAACTGTTGAGGTCATTAGTCCCCTAGAACTTAGAACTAGTTAAACCTAACTAACCTAAGGACATCACAAACATCCATGCCCGAGGCAGGATTCGAACCTGCGACCGTAGCGGTCTTGCGGTTCCAGACTGCAGCGCCTTTAACCGCACGGCCATTTCCTTGCCATCGCCAGTCTACATTTCATATCATCTCTACTTCGACCATCATCAGTTACTTTGGCGCCCAAATAGCAAAAGTTATCAGCTACTTTAAGGGTCTCATTTCCTATTCTAATTCCCTCAGCATCACCTGATTTAATACGACTACATTCCATTATCCTCCTTTTGCATCTGTTAATGCTCATCTTATATCCTCCTTTCAAGACACTTAACTGCTCTCCCAAGTCCTTTGCTGTCTCTGGCAGAGTTAAAATGTCATCGGCAAACCTCAACGAATTTATTTCTTCTCCTTAGATTTTAACATTTAATATGCGCAAAAGCAATTTCGATACCGATAAGCCATCTAGAACCAGCAAAAAACCTGTTTATGTACGTGTGAATGAAAATTTACGTGTTTTTACACTTAATAGTTCTAGCAGCGGCGTAGAGCCGGCGTCTCAAGCGCAAAATTTTATGTAAAGTTGCGAATAATTGTCCTCTAAATCAATTTATTTTGCGGAGTAGCCTTCAAAACTGGTGGTGATTCACGGTGAAAGTCCTCGCAAATTGAGTCCTCGAGACCGCCGGAGGCTGCCACGGGCTGTCTTTTGTGCCTTGACGCAAAAGGGACCAAACAGAGCTTCCCAGGTCGAGTTAATTACGGCTCCTGATTATACATTATAATGAAATTAATTCGGTCGCTGATGAGGGATTGATGCTAGCGAGCGGCTACCTCGCGATTAAGTGTGTGTGGGGTGGGACGGCTCGGTCAGCGGAATGCGTCATTACGGGAAGCGGTCCCACTATTACACAGCGACTGAGCGCCGTAACTCAGCGCCGTGATGGACGGCGAGCCACGTCGCCGGGAGACGTTCCCCAGAGCGGACGGAGGCTGCTTTTTGCCTGTGTGGTACGCCTGTTCACCACGTCTGGTTAAGCGCGTCGCCCGCAGCTCGAAAAGTTGTCGAAATATCGGAAACACCTACGCGCATCCAGGGGCACACCTTTTTGAGGTCGTTGAGAGGTGGCAGCGTTGTACCACTCCAAATGGTTCAAATGGTTCTGAGCACAATGGGACTTAACTTCTGAGATCATCAGTCCTCTAGAACGTAAGAACTACTTAAACCTAACTAACCTAAGGACATCACACACATACATGCCCGAGGCAGGATTCGAACCTGCGACCGTAGCTATTGCGCGGTTCCAGACTGAAGCGTCTAGAACCGCTCGGCCATCCCGGCCGGCTGTTCCACTCCCTTGGTCACGCCGTACCGCCCGAAAATTTGCCATGGAGCCATTCTATACATTTCTTTTCTACCCTTTGAGAACAGCACATAAAATTTTCCTTATACCTAAGAAACCAACTTGTGGCTGATAATAGGTCAAGACATGCGACTATCTTCAGACTACTTAATATATATATAAACTCCGTCCGAACAGGCCTTGAAGGCCCAACGGTAAGACAACCATGTCATCCTCATTGAACGCGGATGTGGAGGGGCACACCGCTCTCCTGGCCGTTGTCAGTTTTCTTGACCGGAGCATCTCCTTCGGAACCATGTAGCTCCTTAATTGGCCTCTAGTGTACCCAGCTTGCCAACAGCGCTCGGCAGAACGAACGGTCGCCCCGCCCGACAGCGCTTTTTTTTATTTATTTATCGCGAATGGACCCAGAAGGATCACGCAAAGCTTTCTGACGTCGTTTCTTCCATACTTCTTTCATTCGTTCTCCATGTTTTCTTTTTCTTTCTTCTGTCCATTTTGTTCCTGGTCTCTTTAGTGCTTCCTTCTCCGACAATACAATCCACTTTTCCACCTTATTTCTAAAAGTTTTTCTATCTTTGACATCTTTAAGTTCAATATTTGCTTTTTGTAAATCTAATTTTACTTGGCTAATCCATGGTGTTGTTGATTTGACTTTTTCTATGTAAGTGAGAATTCTGTTGGTGAGTCGTGTGGGGGGAAGTCTAGTGACATGTCCATAAAATTTTAATCTTCGCCTTCTTATGTCTGCTGCCAGGTTTGATATAGTTTCTGTGGTTCTTCTTGATTGTATCCGGTACCCTTCTTCTGTTAATTTTGGATCTAAAATCTTTCTCATAATTTTGCGTTCGTCTTTTAGTATTTTTTCTAAATCACATTTTGTGTGGAGTGTGAGCGTTTCACTAGCATATAGTGCTATAGTGCTGCTGGCTTAATTACTGCGCAGTAGTGTCTGATTCTTGTGTTCGAGGAGATGCATTTTTTATTGTATATTTCATGTGTCATACCATATGCTCTCTTCATTTTCTGTTGTCTGATCTTCTGTGCAACTTTCTCTCCTCCGGTTGGCTCCAAAATTTCACCTAGGTATTTAAAATGTTTTACTCTATTTATTTTTCCATATTTTGTGTTCAAACTGTGTATATGGAATTTCGTACAGAAAAATTCTGTCTTTTGAAACGAAATTTGTAAACCTACTTTATCCGCGCATTCCTTAAGGATCTCTATTTGTTTGGTGGCGATTTCTTCATCATCTGCAAGTATGGCCAAGTCGTCCGCGAATGCTAAACAAGATATCTCCACGTTGTCTTTGGTTCTACCAAGATGGATTGGTTTCCAGTAGGATTGATTTTTTAATTCTTTTTCCCATTCCTTAATGACTTTATCCAGGACTATATTAAACAGAAGTGGAGATAGCCCGTCACCTTAACGTACTCCAGTTTTTATGAGAAAAGGTTCAGAGATTTCTCCCCTGAATTTAACTTTAGATACAGTGTCTGTCAGTGATTCTTTGATAAGCCTTAGTGTTTTGGAGTCAAGTCCAAGTTCCTCTAAAATGTTAAACAAAGATTGCCGGTCAATTGAGTCATAGGCTTTCTTAAAATCTACAAATGTAAAAATTATGGGGGCATTTCTAATTGCTTTGTGTTTTAATATTGTCTTTAAATTAAATATTTGTTCTATGCATGAGCGACCGGGGCGGAAGCCTGCTTGATAATCACCAATTTGGCGTTCCAGCTGCTCTTGTGTTCTTTTCAGCAGGCATGTTGAGAGAATTTTGTAGGTGACTTGTAAAAGTGAGATTCCCCTGTAGTTATTGACATTTGTTCTGTCTCCTTTTTTATGTAACGGGCGAATAAGGGCACATTTCCAATCCTCTGGTAATTTTTCTGTTTCCCATATTTTTGTTATTATTTTTGTGAGCTCTTGCAACGTCTTTGGTCCTAGGTTTTTTAATAGCTCTGCAACAATGCCATCTTCGCCAGATGTTCTATTATTTTTTAAGTTTTTAATGTGACATTTGATTTCTTCCTGTGTTGGTGGTAATGAATCCGGTTGAGCGTTGGCACTGATTTCTTTGGGAAACCTTAAACTAGGTTCTGGGCAATTTAGTAGGTTAGAAAAATATTGAGCCAATACTTGACAGTTTTCCTGGTTTGTTAGGGCTAATTTACCATCTGGTTTTCTGAAACATAAATTTTGAGGGATATATCCTCGTATTTTATCTGCGAAAGTTCTGTAGAAGTCTCTTGTATTATAGTTTTGGAAATTTTCTTCTATGGCATCCAGTTGTGCCTTTGTGTACTTCCTTTTTGCTTGCCTAATAGATTTTGAAACCTGTTTTCTAACCTCGTTAAATAAATGTAGACTTTCTTGTGATTTTTTACTGTTATATTCTTGAAATGCCTTTTTTCTCCTTTCCAATGCATTTTCACAGTCTGAATCCCACCAAGGGTGTTTGAATATCTTTTTCAAGGGAATAGTTTCCTTAGCTATTCGCGTGATTTTAGAATGAAATTCTTCCCATGTGTTTGCCTTTTCCTTCTCCCATTCTTCTTTTACTTTAGATTCTTTAATCTTATTGGTGTCATATTTCTGTATTTCTGTTTTCTTCTGATGACTTCTTCGTGCTGTAAACTTGATTTTAATTCTAGTTAGGTAATGGTCTGAATCAATGTTTGCTCCTCTGCATACTTGGACGTCGTAAATTTCTTTTTGTACTGGGTATGAAATCGCCACATGATCTATTTGAAACTCGCCAATTTGTTGTATAGGAGATCTCCATGTCTTTTGTTTTCTTGGACATTTTCTTAGAGATGTTGACATTATCTTCAGGTTATTCTGCTTACATAGTTCGACGAGCCTTGTACCATTTTTATTGGTAAATTTATGTGCAGGATATTTGCCTACGGTTTTTTGGTGGATTTTCTCTCTACCAATTTGGGCATTAAAATCACCGAGTAGAACTTTTGTATCATCTTTTGGAATCTTGGCCATTATATTCTCCAAATTTTCCCAGAACTTTTCTGTTTCTGTGGGGTTTTTCTTGTTGTCTCCGTTTGTGGGAGCATGAACATTAACCATTGTGTATGTTTTGTTGGCACATTGTAAGCGCATCGTCATTATCCTATCATTTACGGGAGTAACTTCCTTGATGGAGCTGAGCACGCTCTTGTGTATGATAAACGCCGTCCCGAGATGGGGGGCTCCTCTTCCGATTCGTTTATCCGTCTTGCTCTTAAAGATGCGATAGTTGCCATAATCTGATGTTTCTTCATCTGTAAAACGTGTCTCCTGTAAAGCTAGTATTACTATCTTTTGCTTTTCAAGTTCTGTTGTAAGGTTTAGAAGTTTTCCTGGTTGGATTAATGTATTTATGTTAAAGGTTCCAATGTATGTAGGTGTTTTAAGTGGAAGTTTGCCAGAGAGCTCCGACTTTCTCTGATGTAATCGTGTAAGTCCAGGTTCCCCAGAATCCGAATTCCTGGTTGCCATCTGTTGATGGGTGGATTGGTTACCACCTGTGGAATGTTGTTATTACTTGCACGAGTCATACTTGTTTGTAATCAAGTTGGTCCAGTGTTTCCACTGGGTGTTTAGAACCAGGGATTGTTAGTTCCTGGCGCATTATGACCAGCCGCACATTGTGTGAACAGACGCTGACCAGGATGCCGATGGTTCCCACTTCAGACGCGTCCTGGATTTGGGTGTTGACAGTGCTTATTGTAATGGCGGCACTTACTCGCCATGACACAGTAACGTCTTCGGGTTCTGTGGTTTTTGAATGAGTGTGACCCTTGCCAAAAGTCACCCTCCCACATCCTCGTGATGCTGCCGCCTCGGTCCGGGACTGCTTATTTGGGTTTCCCCTTATTCGTAGCTGTCCACCATATCTGATGGATCGTTCGCTATCCGCTATCCGCCACCTGCGACCCGCCCTGTACCTGAGGCTCGGCTAGGGTATATATATATATATATATATATATATATATATATATATATATATATATATATATATATATATCTATAGAGAGAGAGAGAGAGGGAAACATTCCACGTGGGAAAACATATATAAAAAACAAAGATGCTTTAACTTACCAAACGAGAAAGCGGTGGCATGTTGATAGACACAATAAAATAAAAAACACACAAACACACACACAAATATTCAAACTTTCGCAACCCATGGTTGCTTCATCAGGAAAGAGGGAAGGAGAGGGAAACACGAAAGGATGTGGGTTTTAAGGGAGAGGGTAAGGAGACATTCCAATCCCGGGAGCGGAAAGACTTACCATATATATATATATATATATATATATTAGTGACGGAAGAAAGGAACACCGAACGGTGATTAATACAGAGTAATGAAATTTCGGGATTAAATTTGTCTAGGTAACATATTTACGTCATTCACATTGCTGGATCAAGGGTTAATGTAAGCGCTAGATGTTGTTGTTGTTGTTGTTCTCTTCAGTCCTGAGACTGGTTTGATGCAGCTCTCCACGCTACTCTATCCTGTGCAAGCTTCTTCATCTCCCAGTACCTGCTGCAACCTACATCCTTCTGAATCTGCTTAGTGTATTCATCTCTTGGTCTCCCTCTACGATTTTTACCCTCCACGCTGCCATCCAATGCTACATTTGTGATCCCTTGATGCCTCAGGACATGTCCTACCAACCGATCCCTTCTTCTAGTCAAGTTGTGCCACAAACTTCTCTTCTCCCCAATCCTATTCAATACTTCTTCATTAGTTATGTGATCTACCCATCTAATCTCCAACATTATTCTGTAGCACGACATTTCGAAAGCTTCTATTCTCTTCTTGTCCAAACTATTTATCGTCCATGTTTCACTTCCATACATGGCTACACTCCATACAAATACTTTCAGAAATGACTTCCTGACACTTAAATCTATACTCGATGTTAACAAATTTCTCTTCTTCAGAAACACTTTCCTTCCCATTGCCAGTCTACATTTTATATCCTCTCTACTTGGACCATCATCAGTTATTTTGCTCCCCAAATAGCAAAACTCCTTTACTACTGTAAGTGTCTCATTTCCTAATCTAATTCCCTCAGCATCACCTGATTTAATTCGACTACATTCCATTATACTTGTTTTGTTTTTGTTGATGTTCATCTTATATCCTCCTTTCAAGACACTGTCCATTCCATTCAACTGCTCTTCCAAGTCCTTTGCTGTCTCTGACAGAATTACGATGTCATAGGCGAACCTCAAAGTTTTTATTTCTTCTCCATGGATTTTAATACCTACTCCGAATTTTTCTTTTGTTTCCTTCACTGCTTGCTCAATATACAGATTGAATAACATCGAGGAGAGACTACAACCCTGTCTTACTCCCTTCCCAACCACTGCTTCCCTTTCATGTCCCTCGACTCTTATAACTGCCATCTGGTTTCTGTACAAATTGTAAATAGCCTTTCACTCCCTGTATTTTACCCCTGCCACCTTCAGAATTTGAAAGAGCTTATTCCAATCAACATTGTCAAAAGCTTTCTCCAAGTCTACAAATGCCAGAAACGTAGGTTTGCCTTTCCTTAATCTAGCTTCTAAGACAAGTCGTAGGGTCAGTATTGCTTCACGTGTTCCAACATTTCTACGGAGTCCAAACTGGTCTTCCCCGAGGTCGGCTTCCATTAGTTTTTCCATTCGTCTGTAAAGAATCCGCGTTAGTATTTTGCAGCCGTGACTTAGTAAACCGATAGTTAGGTAATTTTCACATTTGTCAACACCTGCTTTCTTTGGGATTGGAATTATTATGTTCCTCTCGAAATCTGCGGGTATTTCGCCTGTTTCATACATCTTGCTTACCAGATGGTAGAGTTTCGTCAGAACTGGCTCTCCCAAGGCTGTTAGTAGTCCTAATGAAATGTTGTCTACTCCTGGGGCCTTGTTTCGACTCAGGTCTTTCAGTGCTCTGTCAAACTCTTCACGCAGTATTATATCTCCCATTTCATTTTCATCTACATCCTCTTCCATTTCCATAATATCGTCTTCAAGTACATCGCCCTTGTATAGACCCTCTATATACTCCTTCCACCTTTCTGCTTTCTCTTCTTTGCTTCGAACTGGGTTTCCATCTGAGCTTTTGATATTCATACAATTGGTTCTCTTTTCTCCAAAGGTCTCTTTAGTTTTCCTGTAGGCTGCATCTATATTACCCCTAGTGAGATAAGCCTCTACATCCTGTAAGTAGGCTGTTTATGTTTTGTTATTGGCAATGTTACGTAGCGCTCTGTATGAAAATCACTGGCTGTGCTGTGTGCAGTGTGTGGCTAGTTTGCATTGTTGTCTGCCATTGTAGTGTTGGGCAGCTGGATGTGAACAGCGCGTAGCGCTGCGCAGTTGGAGGTGAGCCACCAGCAGTGGTGGATGTGGGGAGAGAAATGGCGGAGTTTTGAAATTTGTAAGATTGGATGTCATGAACTGCTATGTATATTATGATTAAAATCTTTCATTTGCTAACTATGCCTGTCAGTAGTTAGTGCCTTCCGTAGTCTGAATCTTTTATTTAGCTGGCAGTACTGGCGCTTGCTGTATTACAGTAGTTCGAGTAACGAAGATTTTTGTGAGGTAAGTGATTTGTGAAAGGTATAGGTTAATTTTAGTCAGGGCCATTCTTTTGTAGGGATTAATGAAAGTCAGATTGCGTTGCGCTAAAAATATTGTGTCAGTTTAAGGACAGTCATGTATAATTGTTCAAAGGGGACGTTTCATATGTCGACCCTTAGCCGAGGATACCTCACTGGAATCTTCTGATTTTTTTCTTGTAGTTTGTGTAATTTGTGTAGCTATTGTTTATTGCTAGCGCGTAATTGTAGAGAGAATCTCCTTTGTAGTTGCAGTCTTTCATTGTTGTACAGTAAAACAGTTGTGGCATGCATGTAGATTTGCTCCAAGTATTTCGCAGCTAAGCTTGCAATTAACTATATATTATTTTCAGTGCTATGTTAATGTGTTTTCTTATTTTGCTCTTCAAATTGTGCTTTTCTGTGTTATCGTGTGAAATATTGTGTCAATAATGGCGTGTGAAAAACGTAACACTAGGCTCCAAAGTAAACTGAGAAATGATAGTGATGACGAGCGTAGCTTATCAGCACCACTGTGTAATGAATTAACAGACATTCAACGTAGTAATTTGGTAATTCTGCATCGGGAAATGGAGCGGGCGGCAAATAATGGCGTAGACAATGAAACAATTAGTGAACAGGGAAGCATTATCGATCGATCGTTCGGCAATAGCTCGCCTCAGGAATCCGAAATGTCAGGACACAATCTCGCAAATACTGTAGATACAGGTTTTGGGTCCTCACCGTTTTCTCAAATACGCCAAGACACATTTTCTGCTTGTCAAATTGTGAATGTTGCTGGTGCAAATGCACTGCCGAAAAGCATAGAGGAACAGATTCCAGACACTAATACATTATTATTGCAATTAATACAACAAATGGGACAAACACAGGAAAAGTTTCAAAAGTTAGACATAATGGAACAAAATCTTCAAAAGTTAGACACAATGGAACAAAATCTTCGGAAGTTAGACACCACGCTTGAACAAACACGTGAAGATTTAACTACTGAGTTACGTAAAATCGAAGCGAAATGTCAAAAAGTCTGTAATGACGTAAAAACACAAATGTATGAGCATTTCCAACCTATTTTTTCGCGTCATGAAAATGCATTACAGAATCACGAAGCAGCCATAAAAGAACTGCAAACTATTGTTCATGAAAATCACGACACCTTGCAAGCTAAAATTGACTCAGTTGCATCTACCGATTCGGTTACGCTACTTGCAAAAACTCAGGAAAACTTAAAGGACACAGTAGATACGATTTCAACACAAATGGACACTATGAAACTTGGTTCAGAAAAACACACACAGGAAATAATTTCACTATCGGATAAAGCAGCTGAACTTTCAGATCAGTTCACTAACTTATCTACAAAGGTAGATGATGATCTGAATGACACAAGACACTGAAGAGTATGAACAAATTAGAAAATTCAAACAAAATCAAAATCAAATCAATACACAGTACAAAAGAGAAATCCGGGAAGTACAAGATCAGTTGGCACAAGTAACACAAGAATTACAAATTTCAGAGGACACTCGCGCTCCAGTACGGGAAGAGGGACATAGAAATACGGAACAACCACAAAATAATAACACAGGACACTTTGGAAATTATGAAAGAAATTGGCAAGGCGCATTGGAAACGAAGTAACAATGAGCGATGTGCGACTCGCCGACACGATGATTTTGACTTGAGCTGCTCATTGCTACACGTAAATTCAAAACATTTAGGAATTCTGACAACGACATTCATCCACAAGCATGGCTTCATCAATTCTCTCATTGTTTTCCTCCCAACTGGTCATTGGAGCACAGGTTAGAATTTATGTGTGGCTATTTAGAGAATGAACCAGCTGTAAGAATGCCATCGGTCATTCAGGATTGTCACAGAGAAGGAGAATTTTACCGTGCCTTTATATGAGCATATTGGTCTCAAGCTACACAAGACCGAGTAAAACATAGCATCAAAATGATGAAACATTTCGAACAATCTGAATTTTACAGTCTTCTGAAATATTTTGAAGACATGTTGCACCTGTCAAACCCATACAGCCCTCAGAACTCATCCACATTTGCTTAATCAAATTACCTGAACATATACGACATATTATTTTAGCAGTACGTTGCAAAGACGACATTGAAGCTTTTCAGGGACTCTTACAAGAATTAGAAATTGACACTGACAATCACGGAACGCGAAAACAGGAACACAACAATTACAGGTCACATCCGTCACAATTCCGCGACGAAAGAAATAATAACTGGACACGACAAGGCTATTCTTACAACGCAAATCGTGAACAAAACAGACACCACCCATATGACAACCATTGACAGAGTAATAGTTACAGAGAAAGATCGCATTTCCGTAGTAATGAATATGACAGAGATAACAATAGAAACAGACAATATGGGAACGAAAATAATTATTATCAAGGGAGACAGAATAACTTCAGATGCAACGGTCCACCACGCAATTACGATTCCGGGAGAAATTCTCCACCACATGACCGACAAACAAGAAAATATGTAAACTACCGACAAAACGACAGACCTGAATTCCATCAGAACTGGCGAGCTTCAAACAGGGCAGGGCCTTCTCGACAAGGTGAATTTGCAAAAGTTAGGTCTCCTAATCCTAATAACGACGTGCGCCAACAAAGAGACAGACAATGACTCGCACCGCAGGCAGCCGCGTGCGCCGGCTGGCTCAGAGAAAAATAACATAGACGCTAACCTTGAGAAAAACTCCAATATTCTTTATCGACGTATACCGCATGATAATTGTGTTGAAGTTGAAACTCTGCGTACTAGGAAGAGTAAAGGTTTACACCACATTTCACATGTAAAACCGTTTATTGAAAGATAATCTGCTTTTTAACTTTGTCTTTGCCATAAAACTTTTCACTTCACATTTCTAGTATGCATTCTCAGACTTAGAAACTGTTACCATGCAACAATGTTTGAAGTTAAATATCCAATCAAGAACCAAGAGAACTTACTTAAACAGAAATTACGAATGCATTGTTATAGTGAACAGACGTCACAGTGTTATTGTGTGTGTACATTCTCGGTTGTTACTTGCACGATTACGTAACGACTATAAGGCTTACATACTTAGAACATATACAGGTACTGCTAATGAGATTTTAATGCAAAATTTTGGTTTACTTGAAAATACATTCTGGATTTAAAGTACTTTCAGTGAGATACCAGATGACACAGTGGTTAGTTTATTTGACAGCTACACAACTATATCACGACGCTACTAATGTGTGACAAAATATACATTGTTGCTTTTGCGGTGTATCTGTTTTATATCTGCACAGTTTTTCTGTATTATTCTGGAAAGTAAAACATGTTTTAGTAGTAACTTTTGTGGTATAGCTACAATGAGACTGCCTTTTCCGTAGCACAACAATATGTTACAGCACAGTACTTTCTTCATCACAGCAATAAGTGTAATAACTAAGATATCTATATGCAAAGCATTTCACTTTTGTTTGTCATGAGGTAAGTACATTGGCTTCTCCAGAACTTAGCTTTCGGAGGACAATAACTACGACACTTCCACAGAGATTATCTTACAGCAAGACGCACATTTAGCGCTACAGGACACGTATTTGAGTGATTAATTTTGTACTTAAATCATTTATTTTTAAAGATATTTGAACTACAATGATACAATGGATTTCTGTGCTACATTTCATTCCATTGCTGTAATCTGTAACACCTGATGGTATAATTACATTAATCCTCAGGGGGGTACACGCTTACTTTGTGTAAATATTTCAGTAAGAAAGTTACGTGACCACCTTCACGTAATGAGTCGTGGGCACCCAGCTGCGTGACAGTCGCCTGGAAAAAAGCAATTAGTGTGTACCTTTCAGAGGCACAGGTGGAGAAAAGAAAAGGGGCCATTATCCTCGCTATTGACATTCCTTTGCAGAAAGCATCGCAAATACGACACGCTCAAACTTGAAAACATATGATAACACTGTGGAGCTCTTAATTTATGATATTTACTGAAATGCCTAATGAAATGACGAGAAATATTTTTATGTCTATATACCTCCCCCCATGAACCATGAACCTTGCCATTGGTGGGGATGTTTCAGTGCCTCAACGATGCAGATAGCTGTACCACAGGTGCAACCACAACAGAGGGGTATCTGTTGAGAGGCCAGACAAACGTGTGGTTCCTGAAGAAGGGCAGCAGCTTTTTCAGTAGTTGCAGGGGCAGCAGTCTGGATAATTGACTGATCTGGCCTTGTAACATTAACCAAAACGGCCTTGCTGTTGTGGTACTGCAAACGGCTGAAAGCAAGGGGAAACTACGGCCATAATTTTTCCCGAGGGCATGCAGCTGTACTGTATGGTTAAATGATGATGGCGTCCTCTTGGGTAAAATATTCCGGAGGTAAAATAGTCCCCCATTCGGATCTCCGGGCAAGGACTACTCAAGAGGGCGTCATTATCAGGAGAAAGAAAACTGGCGTTCGACGGATTGGAGCGTGGAATGTGAGATCCCTTAATCAGGAAGATAGGTTAGAAAATTTAAAAACGGAAATGGACAAGTTAAAGTTAGATATAGCGTGTATTAGTGAAGTTCGGTGGCAGGAGGAACAAGACTTCTGGTCAGGTGAATACAGTGTTATAAACACAAAATCAAATAGGGGTAATGCAGGAGTAGGTTTAATAATGAATAAAAAAATAGGAGTGTGGGTAAGCTACTTCAGACAGCATAATGAACGTATTATAGTGGCCAAGATAGACACAAAGCCCATGCCTACTACAGTAGTACAAGTTTATATGCCAACTAGCTCTGCAGATGATGAAGAAATTGAAGAAATGTATGATGAAATAAAAGAAATTATTCAGGTAGTGAAGGGAGACGAAAATTCAATAGTCATGGATGACTGGAATTCGTCAGTAGGAAAAGGGAGAGAAGGAAACATAGTAGGTGAATATGGATTGGAGCTAAGAGATGAAAGAGGAAGCCGTCTGTTAGAATTTTGCACAGAGCATAACTTAATCATAGCTAACACTTGGTTCAAGAATCATAAAAGAAGGTTGTATACCTGGAAGAATCCTGGAGATACTAAAAGGTATCAGATAGATTATATAATGGCAAGACAGAGATTTAGGAACCAGGTTTTAAATTGTAAGACATTTCCAGGGGCAGATGTGGACTCTGACCACAATCTATTGAACTGTAGATTAAAACTGAAGAAACTACAAAAAGGTGCTAATTTAAGGAGATGGGACCTGGATAAACTGACTAAACCAGAGGTTGTACAGAGTTTCAGGGAGAGCATAAGGGATCAATTGACAGGAATGGGGGAAAGAAATGCAGTAGAAGACGAATGGGTAGCCCTGAGGTACGAAGTAATGAAGGCAGCAAGTAGGTAAAAAGACGAGGGCTAGTAGAAATGCTTGGGTAACAGAGGAAATATTGAATTTAATTGATGAAAGGAGAAAATATAAAAATGCAGTAAATGAAGCAGGCAAAAAGGAATACAAACGTCTCAAAAATGAGATCGACAGGAAGTGCACAATGGCTAAGCAGGCATGGCTAGAGGTCAAATGTAAGGATGTGGAGGCTTATCTCAGTAGGGGTAAGATAGATACAGCCTTCAGGAAAATTAAAGAGACCTTTGGAGAAAAGAGAGCCACTTGTATGAATATCAAGAGCTTAGAGGGAAACTCAGTTCTACGCAAAGAAGGGAAAGCAGAAAGGTGGAAGGAGTATATAGAGGGTCTATACAAGGGTGATGTACTTCAGGACAATATTATGGAAATGGAAGAGGATGTAGATGAAGATGAAATGGGAGATACGATAGTGCGTGAAGAGTTTGACAGTGCACTGAAAGACCTGAGTCGAAACAAGGCCCCGGGAGTAGACAACATTCCATTAGAACTACTGACGGCCTTGGGAGAGCCAGTTCTGACAAAACTCTACCATCTGGTGAACAAGATGTACGAGACAGGCGAAATACCCTCAGACTTCAAGAGGAATATAATAATTCCAATCCCAAAGAAAGCAGGTGTTGACAGATGTGAAAATTACCGAACTATCAGTTTAATAAGTCACAGCTGCAAAATACTAACACGAATTATTTACAGACAAATGGGAAAACTGGTAGAAGCCGACCTCGGGGAACATCAGTTTGGATTCCGTAGAAATGTTGGAAAACGTGAGGCAATACTGACCTTACGACTTATCTTGGAAGAAAGATTAAGGAAAGGCAAACCTACGTTTCTAGAATTTGTAAACTTAGAGAAAGCTTTTGACAATGTTGACTGGAATATTCTCTTTCAAATTCTAAAGGTGGCAGGGGTAAAATACAGGGAGCGAAAGGCTATTTACAAATTGTACAGAAACCAGATGGCAGTTATAAGAGTCGAGGGACATGAAAGGGAAGCAGTGGTTGGGAAAGGAGTGAGACAGGGTTGTAGCCTCTCCCCGATGTTATTCAATCTGTATATTGAGCAAGCAGTGAAGGAAACAAAAGGAAAATTCGGAGTAGGTATAAAAATCCAGGGAGAAGAAATAAAAACTTTGAGGTTCGCCGATGACATTGTAATTGTGTCAGAGACAGCAAAGGACTTGGAAGAGCAGCTGAATGGAAAGGACAGTGTCTTGAAAGGAGGATATAAGATGAACATCAACAAAAGCAAAACAAGTATAATGGAATGTAGTCGAATTAAGTCGGGTGATGCTGAGGGAATTAGAGACACTTAAAGTAGTAAAGGAGTTTTGCTATTTAGGGAGCAAAATAACTGATGATGGTCGAAGTAGAGAGGATATAAAATGTAGACTGGCAATGGGAAGGAAAGCGTTTCTGAAGAAGAGAAATTTTTTAACATCGAGTATAGATTTCAGTGTCAGGAAGTCGATTCTGAAAGTATTTGTATGCAGTATAGCCCTGTATGGAAGTGAAACATGGACAATAAATAGTTTAGACAAGAAGAGAATAGAAGCTTTCGAAATGTTGTGCTACAGAAGAATGTTGAAGATTAGATGGGTAGATCACATAACTAATGAGGAGGTATTGAATAGGATTGGGGAGGAGTTTGTGGCGCAACTAGACTAGAAGAAGGTATCGGTTGGTAGGACATGTCCTGAGGCATCAAGGGATCACAAATTAAGTATTGGACGGCTGAGTGGAGGGTAAAAATCGTAGAGGGAGACCAAGAGATGAATACACTAAGCAGATTCAGAAGGATGTAGGTTGCAGTAGGTACTGGGAGATGGAGCTCTCACAGGATAGATTAGCGTGGAGAGCTGCATCAAACCAGTCTCAGGACTGAAGACAACAATAACAACAACAACTGAAATGCCTAATGAAATGACGAGAAATATTTTTATGTCTATACACCTCATTATGACTACTGTCTTTCTAGTTGGGAGATTTTTTTTACTACCTTATGAAATGCCATATGGCTAATGAATGATGTTTTATGCCTTCCTTTGTACATATTTGCTCATTTTCCTTAATATCTAGTTTCTAGCTGCACTGCAGCATTGGTTATTATAAAATTTAATAGATGTACTAATATCACTATTTTCTGTCTGCAGACCCCATAAAGAATACGTTTATGATGTACTTTCTTAGAAAAGAAAGCAGAAATAGACATTTCCCTTCACAGGATTTGCATAAATAATTTTTTTAATGACTTGGTAACTTTCTTGCAGAGTAAGTTTTGTGATGCATCACTCTAGTGTTAAGATGTGACATAGGTATTAAAAATGGCCATTTTTACTGTAATGTTTTTTCTGCTTGAGCTATGTCATGTTTAGATATAAGTTGTTGCATTTGCTGCTGCTGTTTGCCAGGCATAGTGCTACTAAATTTCACTTTACATTACTCTGTTAAGCCAGTTTTACTACTGATTTATTTTTCTTGTTTGTTGCTCATTGCCTTATGTTAGTTGTAATATTGCTGCTTGCTTTGCCAATTTGCATTTTTTGTCATTTCTGTTTGTGTTACTTTTTTTGTGCTGCTGCATTGCCTCGTCCCTTAGTTTAGCATCTGATCTCAGTAGATTTAAGTTAGCTTTAGATGGGGTAGGCCATATAAGAGAACAAGTTGTGATGAATGGAAAGAAATGCATTGAGAAGCTATAAGAAAATGGTTTGACCAAAAAAGTATTTAAAAGAGGATATGAACAAAAACGTATGGTTTAGGGACAACAGGTTTGGGTAGGATTTTCTTGGAAATAAATGATGAGGTAAGATAATGGAAAATAAATAATGAGGTAAGAAATATGTGAACATATAAATACAGAAAGGATGCTTGGATAGAATTTTCATGGTGGAAAGAAATGTTGAAATATGAGGAAAGATATATGGAATGAAGTTGGGGTGGACTGCAATACCAAATGTCAGACTGAAAACCAACCCTGTCCTGTATTTTTATGTTATTACACTATGTGAATTTGTGTTTTTCCTGTCTTAATGTGTTTAGATAATAAGATTTATGTTGTAGAATTTTTCTGATAACATGTTATTTTCTTTGTAAAGATGTTTAGACATTATTTATTCTGTTCTGTTTTAATGCTCATGTGTGAAGTTGATGTTTCGAAAGTTATTCTGATCTTTTATGTATGTACTCATGTCATAATTCCTGTAACACCGGTGTATATGTTATTTCGATTCTTTTGTAAAGCCTGTACTACAAATGTTATCTGTATTGTTATGTTCTTTAATGATGTATTTTGTACCTTTGTAATTGTATTCTTATGTTATAAAATTGTAATTGACACCAGTTCATCATAATATTAACTTGTAAGTTCCATTTCACTGCACACGTTTCTGTTGGTCATAGTATATGGACAATATGTGAGAAGTAGGAACTGTTTGCATGTGTGTTAATAATTCAGCAAGGGACTGGATAACAGCATTGCTAGGTCTAAGGACAATTCCAAAAACTTTGTGAGTGCACAAGTGGTGGTTATGGACTTGCTATATTATCGGCAAGACTCTTCAATGGTGATTGTGCACCTGCACAGTCCCAACAGATGGCTGCTGGCCATCTCTACAAGGACTACAGTGGATCTCCATCTTTGATGACCCACCAATACCATTATTTCTACAAGGACTACAGTGGGTCTACACCTTTGCTGACTCACCAGTACCATTATTCCTACAAGGACTGCAGTGGGTCTGCACCTCTGGTGGCCCACCAATACCACAATCTCTACCAGAACTACAGTGGGTCTGCACTGGTACACCAATAACGTGATCTCTACCAGGACTACAGTGGGTCTCATCTGTGATGACCTACCTACCAGTATTCTTCAAAACTTCGAATGACTCTGCTGTTGGTTTGCTCTGTTGTGGCTCATTATCTGTCTGCATGTCGAGAGTCAGCACTGTCTTTCCGTTGGAAGGACAACACTACTTCTTCAAGACTGTGTGGAAATCCACTACTTCCATGTGCATTTTCTTTTACTGCTCAGACTTTGAGAAAAACACTGCAATTTTACTGTGATGAATGGTCAGGACTGTCTTTATGGATTGTGAGAAAATTTTAGCTTTTGACCAACATTGTAACAATAAGTGTGTGCATTTGATATCTTTGTTATTGTAATTATGAAAAATTTTATCAAATCATTATTGGCCACTGCCCAAATTTTTTGTGGGGGGTATGCGGGCTATGTAAGTAGGCTGTTTATGTTTTCTTATTGGCAACGTTACGTAGCGCTCTGTGCTGTGTGCAGTCTGTGGCTAGTTTGCATTGTTGTCTGCCATTGTAGTCTTGGGCAGCTGGATGTGAACAGCGCGTAGCGTTGCGCAGATGGAGGTGAGCCACCAGCAGTGGTGGATGTGGGGAGAGAAATGGCGGAGATTTGTAATTTGTAAGACTGGATGTCATGAACTGCTATGTATATTATGATTTTTCAAATGATTAGGTAAATATATTGTTTGTTCTCTATTAAAATCTTTTATTTGCTAACTATGCCTATCAGTAGTTCGTGCCTTCCGTAGTTTGAATCTTTTATTTAGCTGGCAGTAGTGGCGCTCGCTGTATTGCAGTAGTTCGAGTAACGAAGATTTTTGTGAGGTAAGTGATTTGTGAAAGGTATAGGTTAATGTTAGTCAGGGCCATTCTTTTGTAGGGATTATTGAAAGTCGGATTGCGATGCGCTAAAAATATTGTGTGTCAGTTTAAGGACAGTCATGTATAATTGTTCAAAGGGGACGTTTCAATCCTTACATTTATCCTCTAGCACTTCCTGTCGATCTCATTTTTGAGACGTTTGTATTCCTTTTTGTCTGCTTCATTTACTGCATTTTTGTATTTTCTCCTTTCATCAATAAAATTCAGTATTTCTTGTGTCACCCAAGGATTTCTACTAGTCCTCGTCTTTTTACCTACTTTATCCTCTGCTGCCTTCACTACTTCATCCCTCAAAGCTACCCATTCTTCTTCTACTGTATTTCTTTCCCCCGTTCCTGTCAATTGTCCCCTTATGCTCTCCCTGAAACTCTGTACCACCTCTGGTTTAGTCAGTTTATCCAGGTCCCATCTCCTTAAATTCCCATCTTTTTGGAGTTTCTTCAGTTTTAATCTACAGGTCATAACCAATAGATTGTGGTTAGAGTCCACATCTGCCCCTGGAAATGTCTTACAATTTAAAACCTGGTTCCTAAATCTCTGTCTTACCGTTATATAATCTATCTGAAACCTGTCAGTATCTCCAGGTTTCATCCATGTATACAACCTTCTTTCATGATTCTTGAACCAAGTGTTAGCTATGATTAAGTTGTGCTCTGTGCAAAATTCTATCAGGCGGCTTCCTCTCATTTCTTACCCCCAATGCATATTCACCTACTACGTTTCCTTCTCTCCCTTTACCTACTGCCGAATTCCAGTCACCCATCACTATTAAATTTTCGTCTCCCTTCACAATCTGAATAATTTCTTTTATTTCATCATACATTTCTTCAATTTCTTCATCATCTGCAGAGCTAGTTGGCATATAAACTTGTACTACTGTAGTAGGTGTGGGCTTCGTATCTATCTTGGCCACAATAATGCATTCACTATGCTGTTTGTAGTAGCTTACCCGCATTCCTATTTTTTTATTCATTATTAAACTTACTCCTGAATTAACCCTATTTGATTTTGTGTTTATAACGCTGTAGTCACCTGACCAGAAGTCTTGATCCTCCTGCCACCGAACTTCACTAATTCCCATTATATCTAACTTTAACCTATCCATTTCCGTTTTTAAATTTTCTAACCTACCTACCCGATTAAGGGATCTCACATTCCACGCTGCGATCCGTAGAACGCCAGTTTTCTTTTTCCTGATAACGACATTCTATTGAGTGTTCCCCGCCTGGAGATCCGAATGGGGGACTATTTTATCTCCAGAATATTTTACCCAAGAGGACGCTATCATTACTTACCCATACAGTAAAGCTGCATGCCCTCGGAAAAATTACGGCCGTTGTTTCCCCTTGCTTTCAGCCGTTCACAGTACCAGCACAGCAAGGCCATTTTGGTTAATGTTACAAGGCCAGATCAGTCAATCATCCAGACTGTTGCCCTTGCAACTACTGAAAAGGCTGCTGCCCCTCTTCAGGAACCACACGTTTGTCTGGCCTCTCAACAGATACCCCTCCGTTGTGGTTGCACCTACGGTACGGCTATCTGTATCGCTGAGGCACGCAAGCCTCCCCACCAATGGCAAGGTCTATGGTTCATGAGGGGGGGGGGGGCGGGGGTGGAGTGCTAGATAAGCCATTGTAAATATGAAATGCTGGTACACTAATAACCGGGGTGACCACATTTGATGGAGTTCCACGCCTGTTACACTTAGTTAGTCAGTACAGGAACTGTTAATGCTGTTTGTTTGTAGATGACGCTGGAGCTGTCGACCGATGATGTTCCATATGCGCTCGATTGGAGTCAGATCTGGTGATCGAGCAGGCCAAAGTGACGTGTCGACACTCTGTGGAGTGTATTGGTTTACAACAGCGGTACGTAGTAGAACGTTATCCTGTTGGAATATACCCCCTGGAATGCTGTTCATGAATGGCAAGCACAAGTCGGATCACCAAACCGACATACTAATTTGCAGTCACAATGTTTTGGCTAACCTCGGAAGTGTTCCTGCTCTCATACAAAATCGCACCCCAGCCCAGAAATCCAGGTGTAGGTCCAGTGTCTCTAGCATACGAACAGGTTGGGAGCAGGCCCTCAACTGGCATCCTTCTAACCAAGCCAAGGACATCACTGGTACTGATACACAACCAGCTTTCATCAGAAAACGTAACAGACCACCGCCTTGCCCTGCAATGAGCTCTCGCTTGTCATCACTAAAGCCGCAAATGACGGTGGTTTGGAGTCAGTTGAATGCACGCTGTACGGCGTTTGGCTGACAGCTGTCCTTGAACTAACCGATTTGCACACTTTGTTGTGTCACTGTGGTGCAAACTGCTCTCAAATTGCTACTGCAGATACAGTACGATGGGCCAGACCCATACGCTGAACACAATGGTCTCCCCTCCTGTAGTGCCACGTGGCCGTCTGGAGCCCGGTCTTGTTGCAATCGTACATTTCCATGACCACCGCTGCCGCAGTCTTATACAGTGGTTACGTTCCCACCAAGCCTTCCTGCAATATCACTGAAGGAGCATCCACCTTCATGTAACCCCATTACACGACCTCGTTCAAACTAAGTGAATTGTTCATAATGGCGTCTTCGTTGCCTTAAAGGCATCTCTAACATCAACTCATCATTCCCTCAGTGTACAATGCGTATTCGGAGAGTAAGGTCCGATCGATCGCACAATGGAAACCACTGTGAAAATAAAAGTGCTTTATTTGCAACAGTTAGCTACAACCTACAGCTACTTATCTACATAGTCGCCGATCCGATTAGACATTTGTCATAGCGTTGTATCAATTTTCCAGCAGCCTCATGATAAAAGGCAGCCGCCAGTGCTTTCTGCCAATGCTCTAAGCTGTCTGTTCCAAAACATAGCAAGCAGTTCATGTGAGCAAAGATGAAACTCAGAGTGAGCCAATTACAGGCTGTATTGTGGGTAACCGACACTTCCACTTGAAAACGCTGCAAGAACATCTTCATTACCCCTGCAGAATGTGGCTGAGAATTTTCTTGAAGAAGAAAACGCATGACAATTGCGTGATATGGGCTGCATAGTTTCAGGCGAAATTTTTCACCAGGCCCTCGTACATGGCGGGAGACACTATTTTCTTGCTATCTTTATGTGCTCACTGAAAAGAGCGAGGTGACGCGATCGATGGGTGTTTTAGAGACACTGTCCAACACATCTGTGCAAATCTTCATCTGATTTTCACAGTAATTTCCATTTCGCGACCGACTGGACGTTACTTTCGTATATGCCTTGAATAAATATGGGGTGTAAAAGGTGTAAGTAAAGGTATTTCTTCTCTTGACAGAAAACAGTGAACTGAAGAACATTACAGCAGTATTTATGACATTTGTAGACCAATAATTCCAGCTAATACAAGTCCTATGTTTTTAGGTTGGGTAGTATCTCCAAATACATGCGGAAAGCCGACCGTGGTGGACACACGGTTCTAGGCGCTGCAGTCCGGAACCGCGCGACAGCAGGTTCGAATCCTGCCTCTGGCATGGATGTGTGTGATGTCCTTAGGTTAGTTAGGTTTAAGTAGTTCAAAGTTCTAGGGGACTGATGACCTCAGATATTAAGACCCATAGTGCTCAGAGTCATATGAACCATACATGTGGAAAGAGCAAGACATTAACGCAAATCTTCCCCTGGCCAGCAGGTCAGGTGTTGAAGTGAGGACATGTGGGCACAAAATGGTTAGTCTATAATCACATGTGCATTACAACCATGCAGGAAACATCTCGCCGTAAAGTTTGTGGCAAGAGGGTTCGCCTAAGAGGAAAAAACAGCCAACGCACTGATACCACAAATAATATCTGCACTTGTACCCGTATCTGTATATATTGGGTGTATTTCCTAGGAGTCTTCAGGCACATTTTCTGCGGTTCTTCTGCAGATACTTGCAATTTACTTTTGCAATGTATAGCTGAAGTCAGCCTAGACAAATAGTGGTGATTATGTTTTCCATGTGACTCCTGTTGTCGACGGAAGTGTCGATTTGTTTCCCATTCGACAGAGGAGCTCCAGAATTGTCAGTTGAGATATTCGTTTTATGGATATGTATTAAGAGGGTCAGTAAAGCACGAGGAATATCAAGAACTCCAGCAGCGTTCTGGCATACACTGGCTGCCACCACCCTGCAAAAAATGGCTCTAGCACTATGGGTCTTAACATCTGAGGTCATCAGTCCCCTATAACTTAGAACTACTTAAACCTAACTAAACTAAGGACATCACACACATCCATGCCAGACGCAGGATTCGAACCTGCGACCGAAGCGGTCGCGCTGTTCCAGACTGAAGCCCCTAGAACCACCCTGCAGCAATGCTGCTCAGTCGCTGATGGTGTTCTGGTTAATGTCCATATTTTATTGGCCCTCTCAACACACAGTAAGACAGAAAGAAGCCGAACCACGAAGGAATGATTCGAATAGTAAGGAAATCAAAAGATGTGATGTACGTGTACAGAGAAACACATGATTACAATTTCAGAAAAATTGCATGATTCATTCAAGAGAGAAAGCTTCACAGGTTGAGCAGAATAACGCGTTGGTGCAATTCAGACCGTTATGCAAGTAGTTATTCACGTTGGCATTGATTGATAGGGTTTTTGGGTGTCCTCCTGAGAGATATCGTGCCAAATTATGTCCAACTGGGGCTTCAGATCGTCAAAATCGCCAAGATGATTGGAAGGTCCTGTTCAAAACGTTCTCAATTTGTGAGGGGTCCAGCGACCTTGCTGGCGAAGGTAGGGTTTGACAAGCATGAAATCAAGCAGTAGAAACTCTCGTCGTGCGCAGGCGTACATTTTCTTGCTGAAATATAAGTCTATGATGGGTTGCCATGAAGAACAACAAAATGGGGCGTAGAATATCGACGACGTACCTCTGTGCTGTAAGGATGCCGCTTATGACAGCCAGTGGTGTCCTGCTACGAAATGAAATGGCACCCCCAGACCTTCCCTCCTGGTAGCAGGACCGTATGGCGGTCGACGTTCAAATTGCTCTTCCACCACCGTCCGGGTCGTCTCCAGACATTTCCTTGTTTCGTAGTTGGGGCTGATTTTGAAACAGGACTCATCAATGAAAGCTTACTCCAGTCAATGGCATACCACGTCGAATGTGTCTGACACCACTGCAGACGCGCTTGTTGATGTACATAGGTCAGTGGCTCGTCTCTGTGAGCCTGCTACTAATGGTCCCTGTGGCCACTGTAGCACCAGTTGGCCATTGGATCGATGGTAATGAATCCGGTGCACTGAGTGCCGCTGTGATGATTGCTTCATGCTGTCGTCTCTCTAGGTCGAACGCTTCGTTCTTGACGCTACGTTCGGCGACGGTTAATCCATTCGTGCCAACATGGTCGAATAGTCGCATAGGTCCTATTCACATGTCCAGCGATTTGGCGATTACTCCAACCGGCTTCTTTGAGCCAGGCTACACGTTCTCTCTCAAATGCTGCGTATATTGTTCACGCGTCTGTCTGCAAGGCATGTTTACTATCCAACTGATTACACGGAGTGAAATTTGCAAAGAGGTTTTGCCTTGGTATCGAAATGTTTCCTGTCTGCTACCCTTGCCATCTGAGCGGTGAAACTGCGCTGCAGGGTCACATCCGTCGTCCACCAAAGTTTACAGTGATGTATTTTTCGTCGATACCTGCGTGGATATCACTTTGCGACCAATTTACATAACTCTTCGTGGTGCGTTATTTTTTTATCTCCGCGTGCGTTAAGAGGGACAGTAAAACACTACGAATGCTCAGTACTCCAGCAACGGTCAGTTCTGCGCTGACTGCTACGACCATGCAGCAGTGGTACTCAGTCGCTGCTGGCGTTCTGGTTATTATTCGTGCTATACAGTCCCTCTTAACACCTGTCGATAAAACGACAATCTTACTAGCGTGTCTTCGAACTGCTCTACCGAATGACCACGTAAAATTCCGCTTTAAAAATAATTTTATTTGTAATGGGAAATAAATCTACGCTTACTGTCGACACGGAGCGTCGCTTGAAAGACGTGATCAGTGGTATTTGTTTAGGTTGACTCCTGCTACACATTGCATAAACCAAAATACAAATATGTGCCGAAACACTAAAGGAAATGCATCTGGAAGTTCTTTAAACGTTTCAATATGAGGAAGATCTTGGTCACGAAAATAACTCCTATCAAAACAAAGTTTACTTGTAGTACACTATTAAGCTACCGAATATCATTCCCACTTAAATTACTACATTAACGAAAAGAGACGTTACTAACTAAAAAAAAAAAAAAAAATAGGGGACCGAGGTGGCCGAGTGTTTTTAAGGCACTTCAGTCTGGAATCGCGCGACCGTTACGGTCGCAGATTCGAATCCCACCTCGGGCATGGATGTGTGTGGTGTCCTTAGGTTAGTTAGGTTTAAGTAGTTCTAAGTTCTAGGGGACTGATGACCTCAAATGTTAAGTCTCATAGTGCTCAGAGCCATTTGAACCATTTTGACTAAAAAAATGAGCTAAAGACCATTCCAACTTTACTCAACTGATAATTTCTTTCAATGGATTATCTTGTACTCCGATAGTAAGAGTCGATCACGGTATTCGGAAAAAAACTTAAGAATTTCATCCGGATGGAAAACCCTTATAGCTGTAACTGGTTTATAGACAAAGCAGACTGTACTCAGTTGACACAGTAAGCTTACTTCCCCCTAACGATTTTGGTGAATACATAAGTGACTCACCCAGCTAGTCGACTCCTTAGCACAAGTAGTTTGGCTAGCTAAGCTTGTTTGAGTTTATAACAGCTTTCTGAGTTATTGAAGAATCTGCTGATGTCTCCAGCATGGGAACACGAAACGTTAGGCAGAGAATTATGCCCTGGACCACGAACTTATGTCTATAAAACAAATGTTGTTGCTGTTGTTGTTGTGTTCCCCAGTCCGAAGACCGGTTTGATGCACCTCTTCATGCTACTATATCGCGTACAAGCCTCTTTATCTCCGAATAATTACTGATATCTACAGCCTGTTGAATCTGCTTACTGCGTTCGTCTCCAGGTCTCCATCTGCAATTTTTAACCACCCCCCCCCCCCCACCCCCACACTTCCCTCCAGTAGTGAACTGATAATCCCTTGACGTCTCAGATTGTGTCTTACCAACCGATCCCTTCTTCTAGTCAGGTAGTGCCGAAATCTGTTGTCTCCTCACTTCTATTCAGTACCTCCTTATTAGTTATGAAGTTTGCCCACATAATCTTCGAAATGCTTTCGTTGCAGCACATTTTAAAAGATTCTACTATGTGCTTCTCTAAACTGTTTATCGTCTATGTTCCATACATGGTTACACTCCATGCAAAATTCTCTCAGAAAAGACCTCCTAATACTTAAATCACTGTATTCGGTGTTAAATATCTCATCTTCTGGAAACGCTTTTCTCGCCATTGCCACTCTATATTTAATGTCCTTTTTACTTCGGCCGTCATCAATAACTTTGCTGCTCAAACAACAAAACTTATCTACCTACTTTAACTGTCTCGTTTCCTAATCTAATTCCCTCACCAACGCCTGTTTAATTCGACTACATTCCATTGTCCTTATTTGCTTTTGTCTGTGTTCATCGTATGCCATCCTTTCAAGACACTGTCCTTTCGTTCAACTGCTCTTCCAAATCCTTTAGACAGAATTACAATGTCATCGGCAAACCTCAAAGTTTTTATTTCTTCTCCATGGAATTTAATTCCCACTCTGAATTTTCTTTTGTTTCGTTTTCTGCTTGCACAAAGTGTAAATTGAATAACATCTTGGATAGGCTGCAACCATGTCTCATTCCCTTCTCACATACTGCTTCCGTCTCATGCCCCTCGACTCTTGCAACTGCCGTCTGGTTTATGTACAAGTTGTAAGTAGTCTTTCGCTCCCTGTAGTTTACCACTGCTACCACCAGGATTTCAAAAGCTTTCTCTGAGTGTACAATGGTATAAATGTGGGTTTGTTTTTTCTTTCCCTGCCTTCTAAGATAAGTCGTTGGGTCAGTACTACCTCGCGTGTCCCTACGTTTCTCCGGAATCCAAACTAGTCTTCCACTATGTCAGCTTCCACCAGTTCTTCCATTCTTTTGTAAAGAATTCGTGTTCGTATTTTGCAACCGTGACTTATTAAGCTGATAGTTCGGTAATAATCACACCTACCAGCACCTGCTTACTTTGTGACTGCAATGATTGCGTTCTTTTTTTAAGTCCGAGGATATTGCGCCTGTCTGATACAACTTACACATCATGTGGAAGACTTTTGTCATAACTGGCTCTCCGAAGACTGTCAGTAGTTCTAACAGAATTTCGTCTACTGCTGGGGCCTTGTTTCGACTTAGGCCTTTCACGCAACATCGTATCTCCCAACTCTTCTTGATATACTTTCTTTTCCAGTTCTATAATATTACCTTCAAGTTCATCTCACTTGTATAGATCCTCTATCTACTCCTTCCACTTTTCAGCTTTCTGTATCAGCAATAAAACAGCAACTGACTGTAAAAACCATTCTGAACTAGAGTCTGAACCATAAAAGAAACAAATGAAAAGTATTAATAAAACTTTTAACTATAGTCGCATTGTAAATTGTTTTCTATCCGTTCTTCACATAGCGGACATAACACCAAATATCTAGATTCAGCTCGTCACAATGACCATTCCCGAATGTAAATTTGTAAATTTTCATATTAAGCTAATATTATTTATAAGAGATTTTTTCTGAGTCATCAGTCTTCTGATGGATTTGATGCAGCCGGACACAAATTCCACCTAATTTTCAACATTATTCTGTAGCACCACATTTCAAAGCTTCGATTCTGGTCTTTGTCCGTTTTCCCACTGTCCAAGATCCGCTATGCTCCAAACGCACGTTCTCAGAAATTTCATCTGCAGATGAAGGTCTATGTTTGATACCAGTTAATTTCCCTTGGCCAGAAATGGAGTCTTTGCCTTTCCTGATCTGCTTCTTACGTCCTCCTTGATTCGTCCATTGTGGGTTATTTTGCTTCCAAGGTAACAGAATTTCTTAACTTCGTCTACTTCGTGAGGACCAGTTTTGACGTTAAACTTCTCGCTATTCTCAATTCTGCTACCTCTCATTCTCAATCCAGAGAATGTTCATTCCATTTAATAGATCCTGTAGTTTCTCTTCCCTTTCTTTCAGGACGGAAATGTCATCAGCGAATTTTATCACTGCTTTTCTTTCACCCTGAAGTTTTATCCTACTCATGAAACTTTCTTTTATATCCGTCATTACTTCTTAGATGTATAGATTGAATAGTAGTGGAAGTGATGGAAGACAGCATCTCTGTCTTACACTCGTTTTAAACTGAATACTTCGTTTTTGGTCTTCCATTCTTATGGTTTCTTCTTGGTTTTTGTTAATACTGTATGATGCACTCGTATTTTTCTCAGAATTTCGAAAGTCTTGAACCATTTTACATTGTAAAACGCTTTTTATAGGTCGACATAAACAGCGCATATGTATAGATTTTTCTTCAGTCTTGCTTCCTTTATGAAGAACAGCGTCGGGACTACCTCACTGGTGCCTTTACCTTTCTGATAGTCAAATTAATGGTGATCCAACAGATCCCAAATTATGTTTCCCGTTTTTCTGTATTTATTCTTACCTGCAACTTGGATACATGAGTTATGAAGCCGATTTGCAATAGTTGTCGCACTTGCCTACACTTGCTGTCGTCGTAATTGTGAGAATGATATTTTTTCGGAAGTCTGATGGTATGTCGCCAGTTTCATAGATTCTACAAACTAAACTGAGTAGTCGTTTCGGTGTCACATCTTTCTATGACTTTAGAAATTCCGACTGAATGTTTACCGTCCCTTCTGCCTTACTTGATCTCCAATCTTCCAGAGGCCATTTAAATTCTGACTCAAGTAGTGGATCCCTTATTTCTTCTATATCTAATCCAATTCCTTTTCCTATCACGTCATTGGACAAGTCATCCCCCTTATAGAGGCTTTCGATGGACTACTTCCATATATCTGCTTTCACTCTTGCGATTAGTAGAATTCACACTGCACTCTTAATACTGCCACCCTTGTTTTTAATTTCAACATAGTTTGTTTTTGACTTTTTTGTTTGTTGAGTCAGTCAGCCCGACGATCATTTATTTGTGTATTTCTTCACATTTTGCCTATAATCATTGCGATTTTGCACTTCTTGTTTGTTTCCTTCCTGAGGAAGTTATAATGTCGTATTTCTGTCTGAACAACTTTGTACCTCCTTCTTTTGTAGATCAATTGAAGTATTTCTTATGTTACCCAAGGTTTATTCGCATTTGCGTTCCTTGTACCCATGTTTCACTGTCCAAAGTCTGTGATGTCCCTTCTCACCTGAGAGTATACTCTGGTAGTCCTTATCGTATTAGCCACATGCTCAGAGAACTGCAAACGCGTCTCATCATTTCAGAATATTTCAGTATCCCACTTACTTCTACACCAATTTTTCCGGACTATTCTCTTAAACTTCTGTTTACTCTACATCATTTATAATTTCTGATCCGAGTCAATATCTGCTCTTGGATATGCCCGACAGTCCAATATCTGGTTTAGGAATCTGTCTGACAATGATGTAATACAACTGGAATCTTCCCGTGTCTCCAGGTCTTTTCCAAGTATACGTCTTCCTCTTGGGAACCTTGAACAGTGTGTTCTCTATTATCATCTGAAATTTGTTGCACAACTCAACTAGTCTTTTTCCTTTATCGTTCTTACTGCCAAGCCCATAACGTTCCGTAATCCTCTCTTCTACTTCTTCTCCTACAACCGTGTTGCAACCTTACTGTGCTTGTTAGATTTTCATCTCCCATTACATACTGAATTAACTGTTAAGTATCCCCATATACTTTTCCTAACTCTTCATATTCTAATTGTAACGCTGCCTTGTATATCTGAACTATCGTTGTCGCCGTGGCTTTACTGTCGAACCTAATGAGAACAAACCTGTGGCTGAACTGTTAACAGCAGCACATCTTTTGCCCTACCTTCCTGTTCTTAACGATTCCTACTCCCGTTATACAATTTTCTGCTTCTATCGATATTCCCCTTTTCTCGTCTGACTAGAAATCCTTGTTTTCTTTCCATTTCACTTCACTGACCCCTAGTATATCTAGATTGAAACTTCGCACTTCCCTTTTCAGATGTGCTAGATTCCCTACCACGTTCAAGCTTCTGACATTCCACCCCTGACTTGTAGAACGTTATCCTTTCGTTGGTTATTCAATTTTTTTCTCTTAGTCACTATTAATCGAGCACCCTGTATACATATGCTTTCGGTTTAAAGAGTACTGAGAAGCTGTTTTAGGGAAGGGAAATCACTTGGGTCGGGAAAAGAGATTACTCCTCTTCCCAGATGTGAGAACGATACAAACTAGTGGTCAAAAATTGTGGTGTTCGGAAGATAAACAGATATAATAAGATTTTTGAAGTGACTGACTGTAATGGAATTAAGAATTCGTCACATTTTGTACTAGGGAAACTTCTCAGAATGTGTTACTCAAGAAAACTGAAGTATATGACGTCTTTGATGGTGGAATATTTACTTATAGGGGATGCAGCCCGCTGTTTAGAAGAGATAGTGATGGTGCTCGACCGCGAGGTTGTTAGTGAGATTTGAGTAGCGTAGTAAACTGCGACTGGAGTTTGACTGTGTTCGGCGAATGAAATGTGTCAAATGGTGTAGGAATTGACTTTTGATATTCAAAAAATGTCTTACTTTTAATTGTAACATTACTTCCAGGCTTAACACAATCTACACCACGTCCCTGCGTTCTGTCTCGCTATGGTCGCAGTAAAGTGGGCTATGTTCGCCAGCATGCTTCGTGAGTCGTCTGGTGGCGAATGTGAAACGTCAAAAAAAGGAGAATTTTCTGTTAATATGGAGCCGAAGAAATGATTATATATCTTAGAATTTTATGTCAAGCCATGGGGTAGGAATATTTTAACAAGTATCCGTAGGAGTGACTGTTAACCTTCACATGTGTTTAATTTCCGGTGCGTTCTTAGGACGTTGTCAAGACGATTTAGTCGCTGCTGTGTAGGTTCCTTCGAGTCTGGCGTGGAGCACCGGTCGAATTAATACACGATAACGTTTCTGTATTTACCTATGTATGAGGCATCACTGCAGGTCTCTTGACTATTTCAGTACTAATGTCTTGCAACGGTATTTAATGGCTTTTAATTAAATTTATGAAAGGAACGAAATACCAGAGGTGTCAAATGAAAACATTAATTTTTTAAACTTTTTAACTGAACAAGAGTGGAATAAAAGGGTGTCGTTTCTCGACATAGTCTCCCTGCTGTTCAACCCACTTCCTCCAGCACGTGGGAAAAAATTCTTTTGGTCGTGAGCGCAGGCACTCGTGCACCGACTGCTGTACATCTCAATCGCAACGAAATTTCTTTCCGTCTGTCCTCTCTTCGAGTGGTCCACACATGTAGTAACCACTCGGTGTGGTGTCTGGTTGTAACCTACCCCTTCTTTATCGACCTACTGGCTTGCGGTATAACTGACAGTGATCGCATATGCCTAATGAAATTTTACCGTGGGTAAGGCTATCATTACCTAAGAAAATTAAAACCGGTTAGTTAGAGGAAAATGTACAACAGACCCTTCTGAAAGCAGTATCTATCCTAACCTTAAGCTAATGACTGATGATAATTTTGAAATGGGTGGTGCATAGTGAAATCGCCCACGAACCGCACGGGAAAAAGGATACCGGAAAAAGGATACCATATAATATTTACTACAAAAATCACTGATCACACAAAGAAAATACCGATTAGCTAAAAGGGGATAATTAAACGGTCGCCAGCCCACTAGGGTAATGAATCTCCAGAATCTTGAGAAAGGTAATGACAAAGAAATTTAAGCATCACTGGCATGGCAACAGAAAGTTGTCACACTTTTACACAGCGCAAAAGTTCACGAGATTATGATGAATCAGAAAGCACAGAGTTTGCAGTTGCTTATTCTGAAATACTAAATTTTGAAAGTAAAGTAAATGGAATTACTGGTTATGTAAATATCTGATTTAACTTAAACTTTCAGTAACCCCGATTTCGGGAGCGCCCAACAAACACTTTTGCACCCTTTCATGACTCAAGCTGCTCTGCTTCGTCTTTGCTCGTGTGAGTCAACGAGCACTGCGCTCTCATTTACATATATGGCCGAAAGAGGCAGCCTACAGGAATTGTGAAACGAACCCTGTGGTCCAGGACCGCGTGCCGCAAAGGGCGCAGATTCACCACGAGTTGGGGAAACTCACAGGCGTGTATTGCCTATTGAGGCCTAAGCGCTGTAGTCTGCCAGTGAGACAGACGAGAACCCACGCCATATAGTCCAGTCAAATAGTAGACACACCTTGCGAAAGGTGGGGAGAAGAGTTTATTTTTTCAACTCGTTCATATGGTTGGAAAGATTAGAAAACCGAGTTTTGCCAACAAAATTTCGCTTGGGAAAACTTTCTGCAGTCAAAAAACTTCGAAAATTTCGGACTTTTTCAGTTTTTCAAAATATCTCAGTTTCATTTGCTCCTATCGCTTTAACGTCTATTTTCTTTTTTAAAGAGCACAAAATTCTCTACAAATTTGATTCTTGCCATTTTTTTCTACTCCCAATATCTAAGGCGCTACAGCGCCTCAAAAAATACCAATTTTTCAAATTTTGAGCATAGTGGCAAGATGCCTTATTATTGAACACTATTTTTTCAGTTTCTGTTTGTTTAGTATAAATACATTATACATCATGTTGTAAGTTGGAATTTACCACCTCACTTTCAGGTATTCAATTTCTCTGTATGCAACATGAGGATTGCTGGGCACCCAACTATTGTGATTCTTACATCACTACCTGAAGTTCACTATGGGCCACCTCAGCCCTGGTATTTGTAAAATTATAAATATAAAAATACATCATTAAGAGACATAAACACACACACACACACACACACACACACAAAATAAATTGTCTCAGGAAACTGAACTATTATTAGCTGCAATAGGCAACCTAATTAGGTAGGTAATTATTCTTGTGTATAAAAGCCACACAGTTGACATTAAAAATAAGTAGCTTTATTAGAGTTAAAATGCATTGTCAGTTACTAAAAGATGTTGACAGTTCTGGTTGTGTAATACTAGTAATATTGCACTTAAGTGCACTTGAGACAGATATGAGCATCACTTCCAACGTTTTGATGGGCCAGGTTCCTCAGTGTCACCAGAAATACCTTGAGTTACGGATTCAGGGTCTGTACCTAGAGTTGATCCCAGATTGACCTCTTCTTTAAACAGCGTCAGCCTCAGCAAGTTCGTTGGTTTCGTCAGCGATTTCCTCAACATCCTCCATAACATCTTTTTCACTGTTTTCATATAAAAATTTTGGCAGGTTTTCACAGTTGACCCCAATACATTTCTTGCAAATTGAAGAACATTTCAAACCCACTTTTCTGCAGGAACACGCTCCGCCACAGTTCAGCTTGCATGAGCATGAAACAATGTGAAGAGGTGCTTCAGGTGCTGGATCTTGGCTCATTATATCGGGTATTGGACCGTGGTCACTGTTACTCCAGCCCCATTTCTCAGGAGGTTACCAGTTTCCCATCCAACTTTGGACTTGTTGGTAAGTCTGCAACGAATGATGTTGTGCAGCATCTTGTGTAGGTGGCATGCGTGCAAGATTCAGTTTGCTTTTGTGGCAGACTTGGCGAATGGCTGGTACCGCAAACGGTCTAGTGTTTGGGAACTGCTAACACCTCCACTATACAATGCTATAGTAACCTGTTCTCCTGCGGTTATTATTTCTTCACGGGTAGCATGTGGTTTATTGAACGTGCAAAGCGCTGAGGTTAGGTGTTCATTTTTCGCAACAATATTGCAGCACTTAATTTTTCCTTGACCAAAAAAAGCAGATGTTGTATCACATCCGCTGAAGGCGTGAATGAACAGAATATATTCACTGTCAAACTTGTAAGATGCAGTGGAAAACCACTTGTCTTCTGCATTTCCTCTTCCTGGCTTTAAGAAAAATAAGTTTTCAATGCCTTGCCCCAACCCGGTCATTAGCACAAGCAGGTCAACATCTTCTCCTACAATGACAACACTTCCAAAATCTTTGGTTCTTGAAATGGCAGATGTTACAATTATAACGTCAGAATCTTCTTGTGCCTGGTGCACTTCAGTGCTACATTCCAGAAATTCCATTTTAAGAAGTGTGATCAAAAGCATCTTGTTTCGTTCGTTGTACAAGAACTTGTCCTGAGGGACTTGGTTCACCATCTCTGATTCAACGACAAAGTCAACCGAAGAATGTTGTTTGGACCTACAAATCCTCTCAGCACTCTTTGTGCTACATTTGTCTCCCTCACATGGATACCCATCAAATACAATAGCAAATTGAGATCCAAAAAGACGTTGCAGGTAAGAAACACAGCTTTGGGCTATTGACTTGAAGCAAACATTTCGAGTCCAAGTCAGTTTGTGGATAAGGTACCCTCCATCAATGACAAAAAATTTACTCGGTCCACCTGACTTCACATCTTCCACTGGAACGAAGGCATTGTAGAATGAAGATTTTGTTCCTTTTCGCATGCCTTTTTCTGAGAATAGGGACATTGGGTAAGGAGCAAGTTCATATTTCAGAAAGGCTTTTAACTCTTCTTCACTTTGTTTCATTAAACAAATCCTTTGGAAAAGAGTTAAAGAATCAACAGGAGTAATTTTAGTGCTCCCAGCTTTTACAGAATTGAACGCAGAAAGGAGAGTCACAACTTTATCTTTTCTACAGAACTTTACATCGTGGAAACTGTCACCAACTATTCTTTGCTCGAAATTTGAAAAATTGGTATTTTTTGACGCGCTGTAGCGCCTTAGATACTGGGAGTAGAAAAAATGGTAAGAATCAAATTTGAAGAGAATTTTGTGCTATTTAAAAAAGAAAATAGACGTCAAAGCGATAGGAGCAAATGAAACTGAGATATTTTGAAAAATCTGAAAAAAGTCCGAAATTTTCGAAGTTTTTTGACTGCAGAAAGTTTTCCCAAGAGAAATTTTGTTGGCAAATCTTGGTTTTCTAACCTTTCCAACAATATGAACGAGTTAAAAAAATAAAATCTTCTACCCCACCTTTTGCAAGGTACAGGCTTTTTTTCTGACAGTTTCACTGGACTAATAGGGAAACCAGTAGAAGCCGTTTGCGGCCAAGGAGATGTAGCAGTGTTAAATATGGCGGACGTAAGATAGGCCATAAAGGGAAACATTTATGAAAACTATTTAATTCAGTAGTAATGCAGGGAATCAAGCCACATTAATGTTAATCTGCCATCCTCCATAAATTTTCATGGTGATTCCAATAAAACTTGATTATTGATCATATCTATAATCGTTTAGGACTTACTGTTAAAATGAAATTAACAAGTTTTGTAACAGAGACCTGAATGCTAAAATCTGAACGCTTTGGTCGATCTTAACGATCGACATTTCATATAGAAACGCTTCATTAAAATGACAAATGTTGAAATATCAACTCTGTAACTTTATTTGTTTAAAAGCTATAGTAAATTTAAATTACCTGTATTTACAGTGAAGAATCAGATCATCATCTCCTTCACACAAAACACATTGAACGAAGACAGCATGACACCTTATTGACTCATTAGGTAACAGAATATTTTTTGTCAAGTTTAGTGCACAATAGTCACTTTTGTTCCTTATTTATTTATCAGAAAGCACATTGGTAAAAGGCTACTGGCCGTGGCATTCAAAGCTAAGAAGGAAATTGTACTGGTTTTACGTAAAAGAATTTAACGTTTATTATGTACTGGATATTATTGGTACTTTATTTAGAAGGTGAAATTGGTCAAGGTTTGATGATTTAAATACGTTAAAATGTAAAATAATGTAGAATAAGTTGTAGCCAATCAGATGGACGGCTTCAGGGAAGGAAACTGCCCTAGTCAGTTGAGTGATGATGTTCGGCGCGTGGGAAAACGTGGCCGGAGACTGCCAGAGGGACAGTTCTGGTCTAGACACCAAAGAGTATAGTTCGGCTGGAGACACCAAAGGGTACAGCTCGGATGCAGACGCGAAAGCGGACGGTCGGTCTTTAGGCAGCTAGGAAGTGAAACGACTTAGAAAATTTCGCGTTGTTTGGTATCGCGGGACTTAGTCTCTGAGCGGTGAGCAGCCGCGCGCCTGGTGTGAATTCTAACTTTTCGCGTAGATAACTTGTATATCGCGATGAGATTGTGAATGATCGAAGTGTGTCAAATAGATATGCGCTCGAGTGTAACAGTAACTCTAAATACGACCACTCTGGCTATTAGTTTGCTTTCTGAATAAATATTATTCTAACCAAATCGCAACTGTGTGGCCTACATCATTTATGGGTTGTTAATTTAGTTCCCGATATTATTATTACTGTTATTATATGATATGTTAACTTTGTATTTCGCCAACTTGACATCAGCCAGACAATTTAAACAAAGGGTCAAAAGTGTCTAATTTAGGGCGTGTAATGCGACGTGTGCGGTTCAACCCCTAGACGAGTTTGAGCCAAGAATTTCGACGAAGAGGAACCGCATGTGATCCTGAACATCTTTGGGATGTTAGCTCGCACTTGCAACGCGACAGAGACTCCCCATATGCAAAGAGAAACAACGGCGCAACTACTGCCATTTCGTCGTTGCTACCGATACATTTAAATAAAGTTCCCTTGGCTATTACCCAGCAATTGACGACATTTTCATTATAATTACAATCAGTTATATACAGTCAGAAATAAATGCACTATTATATGGATTATGTATTAAATATAGTTTCTGTAATAAAGCTTACAGATTCAGAATCAGAAGCACAATACAAGTTATCAAGGAATATTAAATGGCAAAATGTTTTGGATGGTGCAAAAGGTATTTTATCTGCAGTATCGGTGCTGGATGGTGACTATGGCGGATGTGGCAGAGTATCAAAATGCAGCTCATTGATGGTTGTAAGTGTTACATTTTGCAAAATGACACCTATAGTCAGAAGCCCCACTCGCTTTGATCTTACTGCAGGCCGAAGCTGATTTTTTAACATATTTTTTCCGTAGCCCTGTAGTGTTCCAAGACAACGCCTTGTTCATCTCAAAAGGGAGTCGACAAAACCTTCCCTGCAGCTGGCTGCGTCAAGAACTTATAGAGTTTTGAAGATGAGGGGTGAGGCAATTCCTTGCTCGCTCTCTTTGTTTCCGATTGGTGGTAGTGAATCCAGGTTTCGTCTCCTGTACGATCTTCCCGAAGAAGCCATCATCTTCTGCTCCAAAGGGACTCAGAAATTTTTCAGACGTCAACGTGTCTGTCTTTTACTTCAGAACAGATTGGAAACCGATAAGCCATGTGTGTCTGCCTCGTCCTCACTACTCAATGGCCGAAGCCACTCTCGCACTACAGATCTCAGGCTGCTACATGCTTGTAGCCATGGCAGCCATGAATATGCGGAAGTGCATCAGTGTGCCACGGATATAATAGCAAACATTGCTCAGGAGAAGAAGCTATATAAAAGAGTATGTGGAAGAGGGCCGATTATAATGGACACCTTTCACGCAGAGTCAAAGAAACCAGACAGTGCACACTGGTGGATGCGATTAATCGAGACATCAATAGTCGTGGTTCAATAAGAGCACCAGACAATATTAGCAACACCCACAAAGGGGGCACATTAGTCTCTTGAAAAACGGCAAGCCATTTGGTGAGACCCTTTTCATTTAACATGGCAATTACGTTCAGCTAAGAGGATAATGAGAAGGCGAAATATTACAATAATAGCCTAGAAAGGCAAAACAGCCTGCAGTGACTGTATGAACGGACCTCTAACTTAAGGTAATGTTTAGTGTGGTGTGGATCCCTTTTTTCTTTGCTTCTTGAGAGTGCTTCTGAACAGGGCACGTACTGGATTTGGGATAGGCAAGACAGTGTCCGACGTAAAGATGAAGTGGCCAGCAGGGTCTCTGGCCATCTACAGAAAACTGGGCACGTTGTGTGAGTTGTTGCCAGAGGGAAAGTCGTATCGCTGGGCGCGTTCCCATGAGACCAGTGCTATTGTTCGTTTATGACACATCTCTAGCCTAGCGGCCGAGCAATTCAAAAGGAAAGAACTTTTATCAGTGGCAAACAATCACTGTGTGTTCATAATAGAGCCCTCAGAGATATAAATCTCATGTTTTCCAAAAGAAACATGCCATGCTGCAAAAGAAGAGGCTAGCCTTGGGCGGAGTTTTTTACTCTCTCAGAACATGTGATGCGAGCCTACCAGCCTGGCTTAAAAATACACAATTGGTAAAAATGCTTGTGTCATCAGGTGAACGCATCATAGGGAGAAGTTCTTTTTTTTTAAAAAAAGTGGAGGGGATCAAAAAGTCAATGGAGTTTTAACACGACGTTCTTCTGGCGGGATCATTGTGGAAGAAGCAATTACGCCACTGGGGGACTGAGACTTTTTAAACAATGATTGGTGGTCATGTCTTGTTTGGTGGGAAGGAAAGAACAGCCGTATGGTTCACAGAGAAAATTAGGGAGTTCGTCGCGGACGTTTGCGCTAAAAGAATCTCTGTGGACTGTGGTTACCATCTGAGCAACTGACCATGGGTCCAGGGTTCGTCGGTGGATGCACGAACGTTGTCCTGTACTTCATAGAGGCAGTCGCGATGGAACCACTCTGCTCATCCCATGATGATAATTTACTGTAAGCATTATTAGCAGTGCCAACATCTTGGAACAATCCTTGTTCATAATCTAGTCAGATCAATTCTGTTATCTGTCCGATGTCTACTATTGTATTGGTAGATGCATGCATTTTTTACTCTGTCAGGTAAACAGTCGCTGTATTTGTTTTGTTGGAAACTCGAGGAACCAGCGACTTCGCTTAGTGTTAACAATCGGTATTGTTTTGTAATTTTAATTTGGTATGCTTAAGTAAGGAATGAGGAGGTTCTCTGAATATATGCTAAGCATTGACAAGATTCGTTGGTTGGTTGATTTAGGGGAGGGGTCCAAACAGGAGGACATCGGTCCCATGGAATGAGGGAAGGATGGGTTAGGAAATCAGCTGTGCCCTTTCAAAGGAACCATCCTGGAATTTACCTGAAGCGATTTAGGGAAATCACGGAAAATCTAAATTAGGATGGTCGGACACGGGTTTGAACCGTTGTTCTCCCGAATGCGAATAAACAGTGACAAGAAGAAGGGGCAGACTGATAGGACTCGGTTAAGATGTCAGGGAATAACTTCCATGCTACTAGAGGGAGGTGTAGAGGATAAATACTGTAGTGGAAGAAGAGATTGGGATATATCTAGGAAATAACTGAGGACGTAGGTTGCAAGTGCTACTCTGAGATGAAAAGGGTGGTACTAGAGAGGAATTCATGGAAGGCCACATCAAACCAGTCAGAACACTGACACTTAAAAAAAAGTCTCACTAGTGAGATGCGTTTCATGTTTGTGTTTTATTTGAATAAATTAATATGTTCCTTTAAAACTTATTCCAGGTTATTACACTTCCAGTATTATGCAGTTCTCCACTTCAGGATACGGAAGGAAGGCCTAAACATTCCAAGCGTTAATCAGTCCATTTGTGCACAGTGATTAAGCTTAGGTCTCAAAGGTGTGCCTGACTCCTAATTAATTTTCTGAGTCAAGTTAACATTTCCAAAGACGTGTGGTGTTTCACACGCTTTGGGAATATGTTGGTGTAGAGCTGATACCAAGTGGTTGTGTGAACCAGCACTGCTGGCGTACGTCATGGACATGAAGTGGTTGTATGGAATCACAAAGTAAGATGGGTCGATTTGAAAACGTTACAATATGGAAGAAACGAACTATTATGTTTGGAAATGCCTCTGACTACACAATAAATGTTGATACTCGGTTTGTTAGTATATCAACACACACTTTCAAACTTCTGTGCAATGAATGTTGTACCAAACATAGCTGTGGTCGTGAAAAGATCGTAACCAATTTAGACTGGAGAGGAGCATCGCGCCTTGTCAGTGAAAACCGGAGAGATAAATTGATGTTATCAATTGATGCGGTCCATGTCAACCAGTTTCTGAGTGGAAACTGCGCAGGGAACTGCAGTCAATCGACAATTCGAGATGGGTTCCTTGCAAAAGGCCATTTCTCACAGTAGCAAATTAAGATGCACATCTTCAATGGACAAAACAGCACAGAAACTTTAAGTGTCTGGAGGCGCATAGTGTCGTCCGAGGAGACACGATTTTGCCTGTTAGCAAATGATGCAAGGAGTCGAGTGCACAGTCGCCCCATGAGTGTTTTTAGCTTGCAGTGTGCGGAGGGTGTATTTCAGGCCGAATGTGGTTCTGTGGTGTTCTTCTTGGTGACTTTGGTCTACTCATTCAGCTTACAGTGAAGATGAACAAGGATGTTTATTCTACATTCTCGGTGGCCAAACTTTGTCCTTTCTTCTACATATTCAAGATGAACATAGTGCTGACACTCCCGTCTGCCGAGATCACAACATCAGTGTTCACAGGGCTGCACACTTATGTTCCTCCTTTGACAAACACTCAAACACCTATCGTACCTCTATTGACGCGTTAATTCATGCGATGTGTGTACGATAGAAATGTCTGGAGCTATTTCGAACAGCACGTGATACTTAACACCGGATGTTTGCAATTAAAGAGCAACTACCCAAAGTGGGCCGTAATTATTGGACGGAAGTGAACCTTGGTAGATATACTAATGCGTTAATGTGGAACTGATTTACACTAGGAAAAAAATAGTTCCTATTTTGGCCACCAGATGCAAATCTGGCGCTGTGAATGCAAGAAAAATGTAGAGAAATGTTTCAGTATGTTATGACTAATGGATTAGAAACTTGTTTGACCTTTTGGTAGAAAAGGTCAAACAAGTGAGAAAGACATAATATAGGTGTTATTATCAGGCATCGCTTACGTAATTTGTCCTATTACGAGCAACAGAGGCGTAGACGGGGCACTGCATCCACAAAACGACGTGACCAACAGTTTCTCGCAGCAGTTCCAGTGGAATGCTAGCAGTTTGTTCCTGTACACTTGTATACTGGCCTACAGTATACTGGCCGAAAGTATAACTGGTAAACGCGTTCTTTTAGATATCCTCAGAGGCAAGGGTCATATGGATCCAGATCAAGTGATTTTGCCGGCCGTACATCTGGGACACCTCTGGATATAACACGCTCGTGGATGGTTTCATTAAGTAGATCTTTCACTGGGCGAGCGACATGAGGTGTTGCCCCACCTTGTATGAAAACAGTGGTTTCCACACATTTGTGCTCTTCGAAAGCAGGACTTACCTGCTGTACAAGGAAGTCTCGATAATTTGCAGACGTCACAGTACATCGGAAAGACAATCTGGGTGTATTCTCTTCAAAGAAGAAGGCCACAGTCACACACGGCGAGTGCAACTCCCCTTCGTGCACAACACAACTCAAACTCGGCAGTTTTGCGTAGTCATTGCACCGTGTAGTGTAAACTGTGCCTCATCACTACGTAAACTATTTCCCAGCCAAATGTCATCAACTTCAATCCATGCCAGAAACGGAAGAGCAAGTTTAGAATGTTTCAGCGTATCATGCGGTTGCAGTACTGGTACCGGTGTAAAATAGGCTGCACAACTTTACGTACTGTTGATCATGGGATTTGAAGGGCTCATCTGCACGCGAAACGGATAATATATTTTTTTCACGCTGTCGAAGACACGATATGAAGCGCTATCGATAAACAGTACGTAGTTGCGGTGAAAAAACAGCAAATTTAGTATTGTACTTCAGCTTTTTCTCCTCTCGCGCTACTCGAAATGGTGAGATAATCTGTTTCTGTACGAACACATTTTGACATTGATCCGTAACTCGAGAAATTTTGTTACATACTGAGCATGGGAACATTTAAAGACGCCCATTGACGTACTCATTTACACTACTGGCCATTAAAATTGCTACACCAAGAAGAAATGCAGATGATAATGGGCATTCATTGGACAAATATATTATACTTGAACTGACATGTGCTTACATTTTCATGCAATTTGGGTGCATAGATCCTGAGAAATCAGTACCCAGAACAACCACATCTGGCCATAATAACAGCCTCCATACGCCTGGGCATTGAGTCGAACAGAGCCTGGATGGCGTGTACAGGTACAGCTGCGCATGCAGCTTCAAGACGATACCACAGTTCATCAAGAGTAGTGACTGGCGTATTGTGACGAGCCAGTTGCTCGGCCACCACGTTTTCAGTTGGTAAGAGATCTGAAGAATGTGCTGGCCATGGCAGCAGTCGAACATTTTCAGTATCCAGAAAGGCCCGTACAGGACCTGCAACATGAGGTCGTTCATTATTCTGCTGAAATGTAGGGTTTCGCTGGGATCGAATGAAGGGTGCAGCCACAGCTCGAAACACATCTGTTCAAAGTGCCGTCAATGCAAACAAGAGGTGACCGAGACGTGTAACCAATGGCACCCCATACCATCACGCAGGGTGGTACGCCAGTATGGCGATGACGAATACACGCTTCCAATGTGCGTTCACCACAATGTCGCCAAACACGGATGCGACCATCATGATGTTGTGAACAAAACCTGGCTTCATCCGAAAAAATGACGTTTTGCCATTCGTGGTCCCAGGTTCGTCATCGAGTACACCATCGCAGGCGCTCCTGTCTGTGATGCAGTGTCAAGGGTAACCGCAGCCATGGTCTCCGAGCTGATGGTCCATGCTGCTGCAAACGTCGTCGAACTGTTCGCGTAGATGGTTGTTGTCTTGCAAACAAGACGTGGTTGCACGATCCGTTACAGTCATGCGGATAAGATGCCTGTCATCTAGACTACTAGTGATACGAGGCCGTTGGGATCCAGCACGGCGTTCCGTATTACCCTCCTGAACCCACCGATTCCATATTCTGCTAACAGTCATTGGATCTCGACCGACGCTAGCAGCAATGTCGCGATACGATAAACCGCATTCGTGATAGGCTACAATCCGACCTTTGTCAAAGTCGGAAACGTGATGGTACGCATTTCTCCTCCTTACACGATGCATCACAACAACGTTTGACCAGGCAACGCCGGTCAACTGCTGTTTGCATATGAGAAATCGGTTGGAAACTTTCCTCATGTCAGCACGTTGTAGGTGTCGCCACCAGCACCAACCTTGTGTGAATGCTCTGAAAAGCTAATCATTTGCATATCATAGCATCTTCTTCCTGTGGGTTAAATTTCGCGTCCGTAGCAAGTCATCTTCGTGGTGTAGCAATTTTAATGGCCTGTAGTGTATATTAATATACTGCCAAGCAGCAATTATTATTTATATGTAAATGTCTATTTATAATCTATGCGCGTATCAGATTTCTTGAATATGTACGAGGGTTGGAGCTTTAATAGTAAAAACTATTTATTTACAGCTGGTACAAAATAGATATGTGTTTCAAAGTTGTACTAAACCTCAAAGTAGTCACCAGCATTGTGCATAACACGTTGCCAGAGATATGGAAGTCGTAGGATACTCTTAGCAGTGCCAGTTGTGTTGACAGTTCGAGCGGCGCGGTCTATTGGCTGACTAATTTGTAGCAGTTCTGAAGCGAATGCCGTGAAATGTTTCTCTCAGTTTAGAAATCGAGTTGAACTCACGAGGGTTTGAGTCAGGAGAGTGTAGTAGGGGGTATAGCACTTAGCAGCCCCATCACTCAAATAAATCAGTAACAGCAATGTCCTGCAAAATGATGGTCAGGTCCTGCAGAAAGTGTCATCACTTCTGTCTCTAAGCTGCTCGTAGGTGGTCTTCCAGAAATGAAGAGGGCCTGATTATCCGTCTCTAGGTCAAATTCACGATATTCGAGATAGAACCGAAATTTTTCTAGAGCAATAACACAGCTAACGCTTCGCACTCGTATACCGAGTAATTCAAAAAAATGATTCAAATGGCTCTGAGCACTATGGGACTTAACTTCTGAGGTCATCAGTCCCCTAGAACTTAGAACTACTTAAACCTAACTAACCTAAGGACACCACACACATCCATGCCCGAGACAGGATTCGAACCTGCGACCAAAGAGGTCGCACGGTTCCAGACTTTAGCGCCTAGAACCGCTCGGCCACACAGGCTGTCTCGAGTAAATCATCTTAGGCCCCTACAGACGTCGGGAACAACTGCTAACGGACACCTTATGTCTTTACCTTCCTTTAAAAGAACTGCCGCCACACCAGTAAAGCAAGCATCACTTTGGCCCACAAATCTTTTCTTGAAGTCAGGTTCGGCTAAAACCGGTGGGCTGGCAATAGCAGTTTTAATTCCCTCAAAGGCTGCCTGCTGAATTTCGGCCCAAAAGAAATTATCATTATTTCTGCGTGAGAGCCGGCCGCGGTAGCCGTGCGGTTCTAGGCGCTACAGTTCGGAGCCGCGCTGCTGCTACGGTCGCAGGTTCGAATCCTGCCTCGGGCATGGGTGTGTGTGATGTCCTTAGGTTAGTTAGGTTTATGTAGTTTTAAGTTTTAGGGGACTAATGACCACAGCAGTTGAGTCCCATAGTGCTCAGAGCCATTTGAACCATTTTTGAATCTGCGTAAGAAACTTAATGGAGCTGCAAGTTGCTCAGAGTTTGGAACAAATATGCGGAAATAATTAGTCATCCGTACAAACCGGTCAACCTCTCTCTTATTTTGTGGAGGCGGAAAATTCCCCAACGCCTAAGTGCGTTCCTGATCAATGCTAATTCCACCCCCCGGACACCAAGTGACCAAGAAATGACACCTGGCGTTTAGCCAAAGTTAACTTAGAGGGTTGCACAGCCAGCCCCGCATCCATGAGCCTGGATAGCACCTTCCGAATGTGCTCTAAATGCTCTCCAAAGGAGGCACTAAATTTTATCACATCGTCCAAATAATAGACGACACAAATAAACTTTAAATCACCTAAAATTTTATCCAATAAACGGGATAAAAATGCTGCACCGTTTGACAAACCAAACGGAACGCAGTTAAATTAATAAATTCCAATCCGTGGCGAAGGTGGTGAGATGCGTAGATTCCTCCGTTAAGCGTATCTGATAATAAGCCTGATTAAGACGTAGGACCGTAAACCAAGACGCTCCAGTAAACTAGGTGAACAGTTGTGGAGATCAGGCAGTGGCACCGATTCCAAGATCACCTTTTTATTGATAAGCCTGTAATCAACCACAGGTCGGAAACCCTGCCCCTGATCTTTAGGTACTAAGAAAATGGGGAAGCATAGAGGGAGGTGGACGGCCTTATGACTCCGTCTTTTAACAACTCTTCAATTTTGTGCCGCAGTTTCTTTATCTTAGGTGGTGACAGGCGATGTGGAGACTGGCGAACCGGCACGTCATCCGTGACACGAATATGGTACCTAATGACGTCTGTGATTCCCAACCTGCCACAAAGTACGTCAGGAAATTCTCCCAAAAATTCACTTAACTGTTTCCCTGGTTAATAAGAGAGGTGGTCTATCCCAAGCAGGCACGTGTTGCTACTGGTTTCATGTCCCATCCTCACATGAGCGTGAACAAAGGCTATTCGACCGTTGGGGGGGGGGGGGGGGGGGAAATTTGAAATAAAAGGTCCGGGTACCAAAATCAAACACCATACCGTTCTTATGGATGAAATAATGCCCCAGAATTAAGTCAGGCACCAGTCCTTTAACTAATAAAAACTTGGCAGGTGATGAAAATTCACGCACAGAAAGATTTCCCAGCACTTCCCCGGACAGAGGTAACTCCTAGCCATTGGGCACCCGACCTCTCATTCGAGGGACGTGCTGGAGATAATCTACAGAAATGTCCATATTCAATAAAACACTCGTAATAAAGGAGTGACACAGAGCTGCCTGAATCTAGTAACCCACACAACGGTTCATGCTCTATAGCCGCACAAACAAATGGTAAGGTACGCGTGGTGGCTGCCTGTGTACGACTAAACCACGCCTGTCTCCGAGGATGCCACCCGGGCCCCGCCTGCCGTCCTTTCTCAACGCGAGGCGTCCTTGGAACCGGGAATCCTCGAACTAAATGGTCACGTGCGCCGCATCTAAAGCAAGCCCCTGATTTCACTGACCCGCGCTGTACCTACCATGCCACCCTCTGGACCGGAGTTACGTAAGTTTTGATGTCACCCTGTTAACTCATTTCGCTGGTTGTCTGCAGAAGACAATTTCATAACAGACTTAACAAGATTCTCTAGCTCACGAAGAGTGATCGGACGAGGAAAGAGTGCGATCCGAGACCTATCCTCAGGCCGAATACCTTCCAGGACATCAGCAACTAAATTCGCCTCGGGATCATCAATACGTAGTGCGGATACTGCCTCACGACCCCGCTCTACATATTCAATAAACGATTCGTAGGAGTCATGCACGTTCCAATAATATCTACACTCTATCTCCTTGATCATACAGTCCGATAACTCATCCTGCACGACCGATTGCCTCAGTTGCCCGATCGTCTTACCCCGCTGCAAGATTTTGGGTAATAGATTACTTAAGCTACCGGGTGCTAACGGGTAGCGTGCGATAAGTATTATGTGATGGGGGATCGTTAATGCGTTAGCATGCGACTCAAACTTAACTAGCAGCCACAGCGCCTATTTATGTTCTAAGGTTTCAATTGACAATTCCTGAATACTATTTAAGAGATACATCACTGGGATATAAGGATGCGGGCAAAATATTCCCCAGAACGATCACTTGGACCTCGGGCGACGGATCCACATTCGGCTATTGGATTGTCAGAGACATATTCTATATTCGTATCAGCCCCACTTTCTAATTCTGAAGTTGCAGTTTGGATTTGCAAATCAAACAAAAGATTATTTAACCGAATGACAAGTGCTAACTGCTCAGGGCTCAGTTCTCGAAGTTTGAGATCCTTGACTCTACGGCCCAGGTGGACTAATTGTGCATGAATGCGCTTCACCTGCCTCACAGTTGGTTGATTATGTTGAAGAAAGGAGAGATTTTCTAGTTACTGATTCAATGGTACCATAATAGTCCGTAAATTTTGGCTCACCTCGCAAACTGTGCTGACAGAAACGGAGAGTGGTGTTGACAACGCTGCCCATAGCCTGGCTGCTAGCTCCCCCGCAGTACTGTGAACATTTTGTTGCCTAATCCTCAGTTTATACTAGAGCTGATCCCATTTTAGGTATGAAATACCGCGACAGTGACGTGGATCCATGGAGCAACATTGGACAAAAGAGAATAATTAGACAATGTCCCAAAAGGATAAAGTACAACATTTAGACTGAAGCAGGTTGCGTGAACTGAAACTCGTGGCAACCCCCCACTAACAGGTCGAAAACTACACTCTGCTACCAATGATAGTGGAGGGAGGGAGGAACCACCAATATAACTTTCTTTTCACACAACCTGTTTATATAACGATACATAACCATAAAAAAAAAAATTTACGAATGAACAAATTTGCAAATTTCTTATGACCTTAAACCTCAAGTTGAAAAAGTTTTTACAAAAGAAATCTGAAGTGCTATATTTCAAAACAGCAAACAATTATGGGAATGATTAGAAGTCGGCCGGACCTGCAGCGCGCCCGTTATCATGTGAAACAGCAGTATTTACTACCGCTCTGGACACAGTCTGCCTTATTAAATGCTCTCCTGCAACAGATGAAAACTACGAGGGGCGTTCAGAAAGTAAGCTCCGATCGGTCGCGAAATGGAAACGACTATGAAAATCCGATAAAGCTTTGCACAGATGTGTTGGGTAGTGTCTCTAGTATAACCCCAGTTAGCATCACGTCGCTCTTCTCATTTCTGAGCTCGCAGTGAGTGCGTAAAGATGTCTAGAAAATAGTGTCTGCCGCCAAGTACGAGGGCCTGGGGAGAAATTTCGCCTGAAGCTATGCAGCTAACATTACATAACTGTCGTGCTGTTTCGTCTTCACGACAATTCTCAGCCGCATTCTGCAGGGGCAATGAAGATGCTCCTGCATCGTTTTCAGATGGAAATGTTAGATTACCCACAATACAATCCGCAATTGTCTCCCCCTGAGTTTCATCTCTGGTCACATGAACCGCTGTCTTTGAAGACAACATTTTGACACAGACAACGAGGTGTAGGCCAGCGTGGAGAATTGGCAGAAAGCGCTGGCGGCTGCCTTCTATGATGAGGCTATTGAAAAGTTGGTACAACGCTATGACAAAAGTCTAAGTCAGAACGGCGACTACGTAGAGAAGTAGCTGAAAGGTGTAGCTAATTGTTACAAGTAAAACATTTCTGATGTTCACTGTGGTTTCAATTTGGCAATCAATCGGAGCTTACTTTCTGAACAGGCCTCGTATGTAAGCACCATCGATAACAAGAGTGATTCAGTTACTCGAAAAAGATGACGTAACTTTCAATTTGAAAGATGTATGTCAGAAGGTTCGGGGTTAAGATGCGCATATGTGCTTAAAGGTTAAATAGATTACGAAACGATATGACAATGATAAGGCTTGCTTCAAAGCACCCACCCTCTTAATTTCAATCGGCAATCAAGGTGAGACTGGATCCCAAACCGTCCCTTCTGACAATTTAAGTTTGATTAAAGCCCTGGTGACAGTTGGCTGTGAATATTTTCAAAGTTGAACTGTTTGTCAGTTATTAAGACCGCTCTGAAGGAGCGTCTTAAAACATTACTTGTGAACACTTCTTACAAGAGAACTCACTCGGCGGAACCACAATATCCAGCTAAAATACACCAATAACGAACAGCTTAGTAGAACAGGTTGTTCAGATTATAGCTAATAACTAAGAAATGCTATTGCAGTGTAAGGTGGCGTGGTCTCCTGACCTTCATTTCTTACATATTCCGTCCTCACAATCTTATTCTGCTCGATAAGGTAGAGTCAATTTTGTATGAATTCATGTAAGCAATATGCAAACCTAATAAGTATATCGCAAGTGCGCGCCAAGGTTGAAAAAAGTCGAGGCTGGCGTACACAACATGACGGCCACAGGAATTTTCGTTCTAAAGAGGAAACCAGCCTGCTGGGAAGACTGTCTATTAAGAGGGCTGGGTCAACAACATACCTACTTTGGCCAAAGCAACTGTCCAGAGAGAAGACAGCTTTTGCTGGAGCAAAGGAATAACGACCCCCATGTTCAACTTACAAGCAAATTCCACTACACTGTGTGGGAGCACCCAGAAGATGCGTTATTTCATGGACCGACTGCGTAGTTATGGAGTTCTCACAGGAGGACAGTATATGCTTAATGGAGATGCTACAGATTTCCGCATTGGTCGATTTAAATGAAACGTCATTCTCCCGTTTAAAAGAGCAATGCTGATTGGCGGAATATTTCTGACGCAAAGAGTCAGAGGAGTGAGGGCAGGCAGCGAATGACATACCCTTGCAACTTTTCCAGAAAAAGGGGCCGTTCTGTTGTCGCTCTTGGAGTGGGAACATGTAACGAGAACGAGTGCGCTCGTACGTGCACGCAAAGAGCGCGGAACAAAGTCTCTCCTCAGTACTTCACTGGGAGAGCACCTCTGTCGTTACCAAATCAGAGTGACACTCTATATTGACTCGCTCGCGATTAAGCGTTGTTCACTGTGATGGCCGCCACATTTATTGTGCTGTGTGAACATGGACAGAGTACTAGTTAAATGCCTGCGAGCAAGTGTTGAGTGGCATTGTGGTGGACTGGTTATCTGACCAGTGTACCACGCCAATAGTTAGACTAGGGCCAGATAGGAGTCCTTGACTTCATCAAGGCATAGGGAGAGTTTGATCAGCGGAGGTCAATCCAGATAGAAAGAGATAGTTGTGTTTTTAGTCAGCAGCAAGCGATGCAGGCAGCAGTCGTCGCAGCTCACGGTATTGTGTGCTACAGCATATGCGAGCACCATCTGTCCTCCATAACAGTATATCCCATTACATTTCTCATGTGAAAGCCTTGACTGTATCCAGAAAAGTTATTCAAGTTGTGTAGGTGCGGCTCTCAGCCATTCTGCCGAGTAAATAATATTCTTAAAGAAAAGGGAGAAAAGAACCTTTCCATACTTTTTAAAATAATAGCATTCCTATGCATAAGAGGCAATCTATTGTTCTGAAAAGAACCTGGAAATTTATTAATTTGTTTATATAAGAAAAAGTCTCACTTGATTTCTCAGAATTTTTTTGCAATAAATAATACTTTTCGCTCGTTTAATGTTTTTCTTACACTAACTAGCAATACTCCCATACCCAAGTATCCCACTAGTTACATAAGTATATATATAATATTTTTGCGTCTTTTCCTTACAGTAGATGAATCCAGAAGATATTTGTTGCTGAATGTTTTTCAGGAAGTTCTTGTTGGTACATTAGGAGTGTCTGTCTGACTTCTGTAGTAGTGTGGGATGGAAATTGTTTCTTGCAGGAGCCAAAGGTTACTCGTTGGATCAATTCATTGTGCAACTTAACAGAATAAAACCCACACACTCACAGAAAATGGCGACCCTGACAGGATAGGTAAACCTGCTAGGATAGGTAAAACTGATAGGACTGGTAAAACTGCCAGGATAGATAAAACTGCCAGGACAAGTAAAATAGATACGTTAGCAAGATATAAAAGTGTCAGAACAGGTGATATACGATAGTTATTTACGGCAGTTAGCAGCATTATCACTTTGAAAAGAGATTTCTTTCATGTATTGAAGAGATTTTGCAAAGATTTTGGATTAGAATAGATACAATATTGAGGAAAGTAGAATTTTAGGGACAAGATCTTGTGTTATTGTATTGGAAAATTTTGAATTTTTACGATTTTTGAGTAGCTGTTATGGCATAGGAGTTTCAGGTGATAGACACAGATGCTGAGTGATGCAGAGACGCAGAGTGATGCAGTATCAAATAAGTTAGAATTAAGAAGTCACATTTTTCTCCCTTTGCAAGAGCACAGGTGGAGTTTGGAGACTGTAGCAGAGCAGATATAACAGCTGAGAAGTCACGACATTGTTGTGGTTGCTTCAACCTACTGGTAAGTGGTCATACAGTTTTGTAGATAGGGTTGCGGTGTGTTGAAAGAATTTCCATGTTAACAAGAGCAGCCGGCCGAAGTGGCCGTGCGGTTAAAGGCGCTACAGTCTGGAACCGCAAGACCGCTACGGTCGCAGGTTCGAATCCTGCCTCGGGCATGGATGTTTGTGATGTCCTTAGGTTAGTTAGGTTTAACTAGTTCTGAGTTCTAGGTGACTAATGACCTCAGCAGTTGAGTCACATATTGCTCAGAGCCATTTGAGCCGTAACAAGAGCAAAAGCCGGAAGGTTGCGTGATAGACAGCAGGTAGACAAGATGGAGGAAAATCAGATAAACAGCAAATAAATGAGCTTGTTGAGAATAGGACATACAGTGAACCTGAGAACAGGACACACGGTGAATCAGAGAATAGGACAGTCGGTGAGCTGCAGAATCAGCAGGCTCAGTTAGATTGGGACAGAATTGAGACAGATCAGACAGATGGGAATCGAAGGGACGAGAATATCGAATTTCTGGAATACGAAATTCCGTGTAGGGCACATTCTGAGCCAGAAATAGACGGCCCACGCAGGAAATGGCAAAGATTAGCAGTGAAACGAGCTAAAGAAACGCGTTTGTTTGGCGCACATTCAGAGACAGAATACGCGTCAATACAGTCAATGAATCGGCAGTTAGCTGACGTCCAAAGAGAAGTAGAGAGTGAGGAAGAGGGGGAACATTTAGAATACGTCGAACCTCTTATACACATTCTAAATATGCCTCAGCAACAGGCACGGAATCTTGTGGAGTTACGAGCGCCACGAAAAGGTTCCGTAACAGACGCAACTGTACCTGCAAACACAAGACATACACAACAGAGAGGGCAGTGGGCGGAGTTGTTTGTGCCACGTAATGATTCAGTGACATACGCAACTAGTCCTCAACAGAAAGGGCAACACAGGGAGAAGGGAAGACAGTACGGATTGTTGCAGTCATCAAACTTAGAAACGCCACAGCATAGCCCAGTAAACGACGTAACTGACCGAGTAGAAAAAAATAGAACGAGAACACGCAGTTCAGCAGAAGGCAGTGTTACAGGACAGGACGCGATCATGGAGATGTTACAAAAAATGAACAATAGTATGACGAAACAGTATCAGGATATTAATACACAGATGACGAAACAGCATTAGCAATTGAAACAGGATAATCAGAACCTTAGACAAAAGACAAAGACAAAGATTCAACACGTTGAAATCCAGATGGAATAAGGGATCGCTAGAATTGATAGATCTCACTGATAAACAAAGACGCGAAAGAATCTAGAGAAAGAATTCAGGTATTAACACAAAGTCAGCCGCAATTACGCACTGACGTGTACAAGGTCCAACTGGACATCGTAAACGTTGACAGAAAGGTGGAACGTTTTACGAAAAAAGCCACTCGAACAGCAATACAAATTTCGGAAGAACAAGCAATTTAAAGCAAGGTCGCAAAGTCGCACTGAAACAATATGATCAGCGGATCAATAAGATAAAACTTAAAAACAAAGATCAGTTTGAAAAGCTTCGAACAGAGTTGATACAAACTATCGAAGAAAAGATCGAGACCGATTACACGTGTAGCGAAACAACTGATACGTCAAGCATTACTTCAGTACACGAACACGCGTCGTCCAAGAAAGTTCAAGTAGAACAGAAAACCCCGATTAAAGTAATACATGACATACCACAGAACCATGCACAGTATCTAGAAAAACAGGACACATACAGTCAGCCGATACCGACAGAAAGGCAGGCGACTGAACCAGTAAATCCAATCACACAATATAACAGTAGCACAGGTACAATACCGGGAATGACGATAGGAAAGACAAACGAACAATACTTTTGTTCGCCAATGTTACGATATGATGCAATTATGGGGCAGGAAACTGAGCATATGAAGACAGGCAGTAGATTACCAGAGAATAGGCAAGATGACAGAAACAGTGGCAGATTATTTGAGTCCACGAATCAGCCACAAACCGGATTTATGAGGAGATATGATGCAGACCACTTCCTAATAGATAGAAAATTTCAACATTTCGCTGAAGAAGGTGGTAGTTTGCATGCACGCACATTCATCGATCAGTCCAAGTAGGCTTGCCAAACCATTGGAGCGTGGCTCACAAACTTGACTTCATTTCTGCACACATGTCGGGAACAGTAGCGGAGGTGATGCAAAAGATCGCTTACCTACAGCTCAGAACAGAATTTCTCGAAAGATATTGGTCTGTTGTTGTTGTGGTCTTCAGTCCTGAGACTGGTTTGATGCATCTCTCCGTGCTACCCTATCCTGTGCAAGCGTCTTCATTTCCCAGTAGTGGGAGATATTGGTCTAAGGAGGAGAAAAAAATAAAATTGAATACGAGTTACTTCAGATGACACCATATGAAAACTCAGGGGAGAAAAGCGTGGTAAAATTCTTTGAAACAATGGACAAAAAGAATCAATACCTAGACAAATCATACAGTAAAGGAGAGCTGATACGTCTATGTAGAATGAAGTTACCGATAAAATATCAACAGGCGACAGTAGGAAAAAATGAAAATACCGAAGAATTCGAAGAGGTCTTAAGGGAACTTGAATTCATGTTTAAAGAAGACGAGGTGAAAGAAAAAAGAAAGGAGAGGGAACAGCAAAAGGAGGGGACTAGGAAGGAATAATCCAATAATAATAATACAGAGGAAATTATGGTCCATAGAGACAAGAACAACACAGCAAAGGGGAACCAGAAGTAGAAATTAGGCCACGGAATCCTGAAAAACGTAAGGACTGACGGAAAAATACGGAAGAGGTTTGGCAAACGAACGACCACTCATTAACGCAATCAAAATAGAACATTCATATCTTGGAAGGAGATAAATCAAAATTAGAAAACACTGGCGATAGCCGCAACTCAGATAGACAGGGACTTACGAAAATTTTCGATGAAAAGTCAGCACCAGATACCCTTGAATTACGCTACATAGCCCGGGAGAACAGTATACAATGGGAAAATTCCGAAAGTGAGGAGGAATTGCCACCACTTCCGTGTGCAAAAGAATTAAGCGAGGAAGAATTGTTAATGGGACATAGCGACATGTTTAACGAGAATCAAGTAAATGAACGCGATAAAACAGAGCAAGGTATCTCAGAAGAAAACGAAACGCAGGCACTGCGAACGCAAAAGCCTTGTAGTGTGTATAACATGGGTGACTATGAGGAGATAGAGTATATCCGGGAATGTTTGGAAATGCTGGAAAAAGAGAGACAAGAGCAAGAAAACAGTCGTAAGGAAGTAGATAGGTCGCAAATGGTTTTGCTCACTGAGTTAACACCAAAGTAAACACAAACACAAAGTGAAGGTACAATTATCCGCAGGTAAAGCTATGAATCTATAGCAGAGGATTTGATGTAAGAAAAGGAAGTCGTAACATCCACAATTATACAATCCATATTAAAGATAAACATTGGTGAAATTACGACACAAGCAATCATAGATAGTGGGAGTCAACTGACTGCTATATCAGAAAGCCTATTTGAAAGGTGCAATAGAGAGAAAGAATTACCGATTTTAAGGACAAAAAGGATAGCAGTTTTTGGAGCCTGAGGAAAAAAATGCAACTGAGGTGAAGTACGAAACACGTCTTTCATTCAATTGCCAAGGTTACGAGTTTGAAAACAATTTTGTAATCGTACCAAAACTTACACTTGATATGATAATCGGGGTGGATTTCATTAATGAGCGTGAGGCTCACATTTGCATATCCCAAGGCTTCGTAACAATAGGATGTTGGATGATGACATAATCGAACCAGCCAAGTCACCATATAATTCACCCTTATACACTGTGAGTAAGAAGGACGGGAGCATACGTTTGGTACTCGATTCGAGACAAATAAATACAATTATAATTTCGGAAACAGATAGACCGGAGAAATTGAAGGAGTTGATTCAGAAGTTTCATGGAGTACAGATTTTTTCATCCATCGATTTGCGTTCAAATTTTTGGCGAATAGAAATGCAACCTTCATGTCGAAAATACACAGCCTATATTGTCTTTGGTCGTTGCTACCAGTTCAAACGTTTACAATATGGTCTGAAAATTTCGTTAGCTGCCTTTATTCGCGATCTGAACTCTATACTGAATATCGACTTACTTCAGAAAATTACTTGCTATGTGGACGACGTTCTTGTAGCGGGGGCAACTTGGGCAGAACATAATTATATACTGTATAATTTCCTACAAATTATGAAAAAACATGGGGTCACCGTTAACATTACCAAAGCGCATTTTGGGAAGTCAAAAATTAAATTTTTAGGACATAACATATCTGTAGAAGGTATAACGCCGGACGAGAAGAAGATGGACGCTATTCGTAATATTCCTACTCCCTGCAACAAGAAAAGTGTAAGGGGATTCTTGGGAGCGATAAATTTTTACAAAAAATTTATATGGATAGACACTCTTGCAGCATCTAGTCATAGTATGGGCATTTCAAAAATTTCGATATTTTCTGTTTGGCAGAAAAACACAAGTATACACAAACCATAAAGCATTAGAATCTTTAATCTCTTCCAGATTAACTCATGGACGTTTGGCAAGATGGATGCAAGTATTGCAGGAGTATGACTTTTCAATCATATACATACCAGGACCTTAAAATATTCTGGCCGACGCATTGTTTTGTTCACCGCAGCGAGAATGACAGAGGACCAGAAAATCAACATTGAAGCTGAAGAACGAACTATCTATTATCTAAAAAACATACCATTCGAAAATTTTATCACAAATGCCTTAAAAAAATTATCTGCCGAACAAAACCGAGATCAGACCCCCCTCAAGATTAAATACAAACTTAATGATAAAACATAGAAATTAGAAACAAATACACAGTAAAAGACAATATTTTAATTTTTAAACGTAATGATGATACTGTACAATGGTTAGCATGCATCCCTGACGAACTTATTAATAAATAAATTTGGTATACTCACTTCAGCAGTGGACATTTAGGACCAAAGAAATGCTATCTAAAAATGAAACAAAGAGTACACTTCCCAAATACGGAGAGACGTATTTTACGCGTTCTTAAAAGTTGTAAAAAATGCATACACTCAAAACATGTGACATATTAGACCAAACCACCAATGTATCCAATTATTCTTGATAAATTAAGACAGATTGCTGCAACCGATGCTTATGGTCCAATTCCACGAACAAGGAAAGGCTTCACCTACATATCTGTTGTATTGAAACAGCATAAAAATACTCTACACTTACACCCTTAAGGAAAGCCAATGGATTTACAATTAGTAAAGCATTTCAAAAGGACTTCATACAACAAGTTGGACGAGTGAAAAGAATCATCTCAGATAATGGGCCTCAATACGTATCAGCGAATAGAAAAAACACGTTAGAAAAATTAAAAATCAAACCCACCTTTATTTTTAAATATAATCCAAATGGAAATCCGGCCAAACGTACCATGAAAGGTTTGGGAACACTTTGTAGACTATTTTGTAGAAAGAACCATTGCACTTGGGACCTATATCTACGAGATTTCCAAGAGATAATTAATGAGACACCACATAGTACCACGACTTATCCACCAATTACAGTATTAAAGAATATAAATCCATCAATAAAAATAAAAGAAATCATCAAATTTCCAGTTATTCTCCGAAAGCAACACAGACAAATCGTCGCTTCTGTCTTACAAAACATTGGCTCAGCAGCAATGAGACGTAAGATCACTCAGGACAAGCCCGCCACAAAGAACCGCTTCACGCTGGGCCAAAAGGTATTCGAAAAAGTCATTACCTTTCACATAAGAGCCAAAATAAATGCAGTAACTTTCTTGCAGTCTATAAAGGGCCAATGATAATTTCCAGAATCGCTCACGAAAATGCCGTAGGGCTAACGAACCCAAAAACAGGTAAATGTATTGGCATCTACCACGTGAGTCATTTAAAAGCATGTGAATGAAAGGAACGGTAGAGGAGAAGAAAGGGAAAGAGACAGAGGGGCAAAGGAAACACCCTATCTTATACTAACCACTAAATAAAAGTTAAGCAGATCAACAGAACAACACAAAAAAGGACACAAAACAGACTAACAATTTCTTGTAGTATTGAGTATCCTGCAACATGCACACAAACAAGAAATGACACACAACCCATAAAAGGCTGAAGAAGCGGTAGGACATAATTAGAATAAAGAATTATATCAATCTATTAATTTTTGCTACTATCAGAAAATTTTTGCATTACATAAAAATCAGAGTTTTTTGTAAATAACAATAACAAACTCATGTGAAACAAAAATTGTAAATAATTCTACGCGACAGAGGGACATCGCCACCAACATTAATCGCCAGCTCCCTCAACACCAGATGCTTCGAGATAGTGACGGAGAGGGTACAGACATGCTGAGAAAGCGCTCAGGGCAATGACAACAACACGAAGACCAACGCCACACTGGAAATGCTGGTTGCAACCAGGTTGGACTTCAGAAGAACAACACGCAGCTTGGACATGTCATATGCCACGATACTGCTACTTCATGGACAAGTGTGGGGAGAATCATGATACGATGATACTACAAAGAAGATACAAGAAATAAACTCATCAACTTATATTTGGAAAGGCAGTCAGATCCTACAAATCCTATATCTCTCCTACATTAAAATTCACATATTCCTAGCCCAAGAAGAACAGAAGAATGCAAGAAAGAAGAGAAGAACATAAAATGCAAGATGAAGAAGGTCAGAACACAGCAAGATACCTTTCTCTCCTATCCTACAAAGAAAATTGTTACAAACGTCTTTCCATGAACTTTGAAGAATGGTAACTACTACAACCACCTCTCCAGAAATAAACCTTGACTAGTCAAACAAATACAAACGAATGTCAAATGGAATATTAAGCAGTACCAACAAACATTATCCAGGAATGGATTCAGCAAAATGAACATCATTCTCCCTACCACATCACCAAATTGCCATACCGAACCAGGTGTGAAGTACCAAGACGTCACGGCACATATATTAGGTGACGATCGTCGGTGATCACCAACTTACTACAGTCATCGAACTGCCATACCGCCCCAGGTGTGACAGCAAAAGGAGTACCAAGACATCACCGTATACTCAATAAACCTCAGTCATCATCATCGGTTAAAAAGTGCCACTTCATGATGACAACATCAACAAATAAGACCCGGCATCGCATGCTAGAGTGCTTCTCACATGATTTGTGACACCCATATAAGTGAGTCGACGCCTTCCAGCACTTCCATGGGGATCGTCGAACAAAGAAACGGACAGAGTAAATACAACCAGCGTAGATTACAGAAATTAGATATATGCAAATAATATTTATCTTCTTATTTGTAAAAGTAATAATTTTACTAAATATGTAAAGTCACTGCCAGCCAGAGTGGCCGAGCGGCTCTAGGCGCTACAGTCTGGAACCACGCGACCGCTACGGTCGCAGGTTCGAATCCTGCCTCTGGCATGGATGTGTGTGATGTCCATAGGTTAGTTAGGTTTAAGTATTTCTAAGTTCTAGGGGACTGATGACCTCAGAAGTTAAGTCCCACAGTGCTCAGAGCCACTTCAACCATTTGTAAAGTCCTTAATTTATACATACCTAAAAATTTTTGAGAAAGAAACTAAATTAGGGTATACAATCTCTTATTTTCTTTATATGTAGAATTAGAAAAAGAATTATGTATTATTTTAATTCTGTAAAGAATGTTCATAAATACATTTTTGTTGCAATCATAAACTTGGTACCGAGGATAGAATTAAGAGACATGCTTCTTCACTCTTTAAAAAGAAAAACAGTGACACATAAAATACATAAAAAAATGAAACATAGTAACACAACAGAGCTTTTGCGAACATTCGCGCAAAGCTTAACTAAAAAAAAGAAATAACCACACTAAGACATCATACACTGTACACTAACGAGTTAAGAAAAATTAAAATTGTAAAAGGAACTTTTGGAAATGAAAAAAAACAGACACACGTAATGACAACAACAAAGAAACTCTACGTTTGTAAAGTCTATGTTTGCCTAATAACAAAACACAAAATGTATAATTAAAAACTATAAACAATAGCTATTAGGAAATAATTACAAAATTGTTAAGAATGGCTGAGGAAGTTGATTGGCAAAACTAAAAGTTATTCAAGTTGTGTAGGCGTGGCTCTCTGCCATTCTGCCAAGTGAATAACATTCTTAAAGAAAAGGGAGAAAAGAACCGTTCCAAACTTATCAAAATAATAGCATTTCTATCCATAAGAGGTAATCTACTGTTCTGAAAAGAACCCAGAAATTTATTAATGTGTATATATAATAAAAAGTTTCACTTGATTTCTCAGAATTTTTTGCGATAAATAATATTTTCGTTCATTTAATGTTTTTCTTACACTAACTAGCAATATTCCCATATCCAAGTATTCCACTAGTTACCTAAGTATATATATATAATATTTTTATGTCTTTTCCTTACAGTGGACGACTTCAGAAGATATTTGTTGCTGAATGTTTTTCAAGCAGTTCTTGTTGGTACATTAGGAGCGTCTGTCTGACTTGTGTAGTAGTGTGAGGTGGAAATTTTGTTTCTTGCAGAAGCCAAAGGGTACTCGTTGGATCAATCCATTGTGCAACTTAACAGAATAAAACACACACACTCACAACAGTCAAAGAATTGAACCAGTTAACATTTAAATCTAACCAAAAGGTCCCTCTTGTATTTAATGGCGACCTGTGCCTTAGTAAAATTGTTCTGGCTATGTTTACAACCAAGAGCTGATTAATTAGAACATTAATGATAGGGTACAAACAGTGGGACAAATTTTCAAATGACAACTAGTGTCACTGAATAGTACTACTGCCTGTATTTACGATTAAACAGCTGACTGAGTAAAACTCTGAGGCTGGGGTACAAGCCAGAAAATAATGTGGAATGCAGCTGGACAATGAAACAAACCACCATGAGGATGATAGAATGTTACTCCCCTTCATCAGCAAGCAGTTCCATGGATCCACAGTGTGTTGCAGTGGTTACTGAGTGGTGCCGATGAAAGCCAGGTAGGAGAGGGCAGGCAGGCCACTATCGGTCGTCCGACACGAATGTTGCCAACTAACTGACAGGATGTTGGTCTGCTGCTTATAGTCGACGCTGACCACAGTGCAGTACTGTATCTTTGCTCTGCACAGGCCCTCCTTGTGCAGCTCATGGCTGCAGCCACTCGTACCTCGTGACCATCTCTCGTCATGATGCTACAGCTTTTTTTTTTTTCTTTATTGTGATTTCGTTCCCCTGCCCCATATGGGCAGGGGAGGGCTGTCAGCGGCACAATCTGCCGCTCTTCAGCCGAGTGAAATGACAACTAATACAAGAATAAGATATAAGGCGATAAAAAGGGGGGGACATAAAACAGAGCAAGGGGAGTTAATGGAGGTAAAAATACACTGACATGGAGATGTTCATGGGGAGGGGGGACAATCAAAAAAGTCGACATAAAGTTTAAAAACACAGTTGGCGGTTCTTAAAACACAAAGAAGTCACTGAAGGCACATGCACAGGTTAAAAGTCGGCCACAGTATTAAAAAAACTCCAGAACAACACACTTTAAACGAACTTGGAGCACACGCATTGAAGAATAAAATTGCCAGGTGGGACCTGTCGAGGGAGAGGCTGGAGAGGATGGAAAAGGAGGGGGAGCAAGGTGCCACAGGGGAGCAGTGGGATGAAAAGAGTAGGGGTGTCAGTGGGTACACCAAGAGACAGGAGACTGGTGGGGCAGGAGATGAAGAAGGAAGACAAGGCAGGAGGGAGTGCAGAGACACTGAAGGGTAGCACAAGAGAGGGAGGGGAGTACGAGGGGAAAGCCGCCCAGGAGGAGGAGGAGAGGGAGCCCTGAGGAGGAGGCAGGAGGAAAATGTGGTTAGAGTTGGTAGGAAGGGTAGATGTCAGAGCGAAGCTCATCATCCGGGAGGGGTTGATGTTGGAAGTTGCGTTGGGAAAGGAGGCAGAGGGTATGGAGATGGAGAGAGGGTGGGACACAAAGTGCAGCAATGGGCTTGGGGGTGGAGAGGAAGGGTGACACCAGGGGGTGAGGGGGGATCAATACGGCAGACAATATATAGTGTGCGGATGTGTTCAAGGAGAAGGAGAAGGTAGGGGAAGGGGATGAGGCCGTAGAGGATGCACATGGGGGACAGAAGGCGGATGCGGAAGGCGTGGCAGAGCGCATGGTGTTCGAGTATTTGGAGGGATGTATAGAACCTGGGAGGGGGGGGGGAATCCAAGCCACGCTGGCATAACAGAGAATGGGGCGGATCAAGGATTTGTAGGTGTGAAGGATGGTGGAAGAATGCAGACGCCATGTCCAGCCGGACAGGAGTTTCAGGAGGCAGAGTCTGTTGTGAGCTTTGTGTTTAATGGTAAGGAGATGGGGAGTCCAGGTGAGGTGGCGGTCGAGGGTGAGGCCAACGTATTTGAGGGTAGGAGTGAGGTGAATAGGACAGCCATAAATGGTGAGGTAGAAATCATGGAGATGGAAGGAGTGGGTGGTGCGACCTATGATGATCGCCTTGGTCTTGGAGAGGTTGATACGGAGGAACGACTGGTTGCACCAAGTGGTGAATTGGTCAAGGTGGGTTTGGAGGGCACGTTGGGATGGTTGAAGGGTAGGATAAAGGGCTAGGAAGGCGGTGTCATCAAGAAACTAGAGGAGATGAACAGGTGGGGGAGGTTTGGGCATATCAGCAGTGTGCAGGAGATATAGGAGAGGGGAAAGGATGGAGCTTTGGGGCACGCCGGCAGAGGGATAGAAAGTATGGGAGTGGGAATTGTGAATAGTTACATAGGAGGGACGATGGGAGAGGAAGGAAGCAACGAGACAGATGAAGTTGATGGGGAGAGGCCCAGGATGCCAGACACGGTCATAAGCGTTCTGGAGGTCAAGGGAAACAAAGATAGTGGAGTGACGGGAGTTAAGTTGGAGTGAAAGGAAATGCTACAGCCAGCGATCACTGAGTATATATCGGCAAGCAAAGACATTCTAAGGGCACAACCCACAGATACCAACTCTTCCTCATACATATTGGCCATGGGGCAGCAAGAGGGTTAATCGATACTACACCGGAGTCAGTGGCACCAGACAGAACAATCAATGGTGCCATGGCTCAATTACATCCTTTTGTGACCTGACTTTCAACTACTTTCCTTCCGTGTCCTTCCAGTATTGTAACTGTAGTCTGTCTTCTGTTCAATTTGTAGACAACCTGTAGTTCCCTACAGAGGGTATACAAAAATGTATGTTAGAAAGGTTAGTGATCTATTCTCTGAATCATTAGAAAAAGTTCTTATAATCATGGATCTGAAAAATCAGTCATAAGGGGATCATAAAAGGATTGATTATGCATGGCGCAAAAATAATACAGGAAGGAAGGCCAATTTAGAGTTTAAGGGAGTACAGGCAGGGTGGTAATTCCTATCTTCAGTAATGTAAAATTTATTGATATGAAAGGTAGGTTTTGTCATAAACTATTGTGAATAAGAATTTGTAAAACATATGACTTCTTGGTCACACCTTTCTATCCACTTTAAGCTAAGGATTTCTAAAAATACTAATTAGGTTTAAGATGACAATTATTTTTGTGAAAACTGGACATCGAAATAAGAAAGGTAGGAGACGAGATATTGGCAGAAGTAAAGCGGTGAGGACGGGCCGTGAGTCGTGCTTGGGTAGCTCTGTTGGTAGAGCACTTGCCCGCGAAAGGCAAAGGTCCCGAGTTCGAGTCTCGGTCCGGCACACAGTTCAAATCTGCCAGGAAGTTTCAAACTGTTACATGTTTCTATGTACGCAAGGCTCCAATTTCTTTGAGATTTACGAAGTAGGAAAAATCCTGTATTGAAATGAGCACAATACTCAAGTTAGGGAATCCTCTAATTCTGAACAATTTCTGGCGAGTAGAAGCTGAGAAAAAGTACACTTTAGCCTTAAAAAATACAATTTACGGGAAAGAGCTGCTAAAGTTGTCAGTGCATTCCAGCTTGATAAGATGGGTTTCTGCTTCCTCTTTCATCCATCTTGAAAGTCCTTTCTCCTGTTCATCTACGTTGCTCTTGCCCTTGTTTTAAGGTCTGTAATATCTTTCTCTAATACCCTAACTCTTTCTTTATCTAAATTTGACATTTGTTTCACTGAGAAACGACCAACAATTTGTAGCAGTCTTTCCAGGGCTTCACACTTTACAACGTTTCCTTCACTAACCGGTGCCACTGGATACCAAAAGTGACTTGGGAATTCTGGCTCCGATGAAGCAGTTGATGGACTTATAAGAATTCTGCGCGCGACCATGAAGACATTTCTTCAAGAGTCTTACATCTGACAAATTCTGAAAGTTTATTTCAAGACTATAGGAATAGCTGGCTTGTGAATAAATTTCTCACCATTTTTCTCTGTTCTGTTGTATTTGTACTGTGAAACAATTCCCGGAAGACATAGGCCATTAGTGAGTTTATCGCCTGTTGAAGAGAGGCGAAACAAAACTGCACATACAGCTTTTCTCACATCTTCCACTTCTATTAAAATTCTGTCTGCTGGCCATGCCATGATACTTTTGGATTTTATCTGTGATAAATTCTCTTAGTCTCTTCTTACCATATAATACTCTGCCATCTTTAAATTTATTTCCCTTGTATGCAGTTTTTAGACGTCACAGCTTCTTACTCATTCTCTTTTGTACACGACTTATGCGCTCCAGTTCAGTGATAGATACATTTTCTCCATATAGTTTCTCTTCCTCAACTGCTTTGAAAGCTTTCGAATCCCCATCTTCTAAATGAATGAAGATTCTTACGTTCTTTTACCACCAAATTTTTGGAAAATGGTCGCAACCACAAAGAGTTCTGTTTAAATGAATGTACAAAACAGAAAGAAAGCAATTATATATTTGTATTATACGTAATTATGAAGGGGAAATTCTTTAAATTACAACCAATAAAAACATAAATATGGAAAATTCTAAGATTTCAACGTGTACGGAGCCCCTTAATCTCGCATGGTCTACATGGTTGTTTAGAGAAGGAGTGCGATCCCGTGGCTGGGGAGAATGGGGAAAGAAATCGGTCGTGCCCTTTACAAAGGAACCATCCAGGCACTTGCCTGTAGCGTTTAGGGAAATCACGAGAAACTCACTTCTGGATGGCCAGACGAGAATTTGAACCGTCGTCCTCCCGAATGTGAGTCCATAGTGTTAACCACCGTGCCGCCTCGCTCGGTGAGTACCACACACACTTACATGTGTGGAAGGATTTATTATTCATGAGACAAAAACTACACATTTACTGGACACATTTACTCTTACGAAAAATTGCTCTACTGAGCCCGCGTTCCATATTGTGGAGAAGACTGGGTACTGGTGTCGAATACACCATGTGTTTTCAATGTCACCAGAGGAAAGAATTCCACTGGATTAGAATGTAGCTATCGTACAGGCTCTACAATTCACCCATGTCGACGAATCCACCTGTTCGGATACTGGTGAACCGTCAGTATAAAGTGAGTCAGATCACAAGCGTGCATAGACCAGATTCGTGGATGTTATCTAGAGGTACATCATCAAGTAAACGAAACAACTCATGTCTGAGCAACTGTTCGGTTAAGATGGGTTGGGAGTTACTCTAAAACAGCACCAACCCCATGAGATAAAGCAAAACAAGTGGCATGACCAACCGTAAACAAGTGAGTAAATCGCACATTAGAGATAAATTACACATCCAGGAGTCATTACACGGAATTCCTTTCATACCTCCATAACGAAGAATTTTCGAGCCCATGTTCGCATTAAGTTCCCAAGCAGTACATGACATCTCTCTTCCTGTGAAACACACTGGAGTGACAACTTCCCCTCATTCGGGTCACCGGGAAGGGAACACATTGTGAGGAAATATACACCGAGGTGACAAAAGTCATGCAGAACCTCCTAATACGGCGTCGGACCACCTTTTGCCCGGCGTAGTTCAGCAACTCGACGTGGCATGGACTCAACAAGTCATTGCAAGTCCCCTGCAGAAATACTGAACCATGCTGCTATTGACGTCCATAATTAAGAAATTGTGACCGGTGCAGGATGTTGGCAAAGAACTGACCTCTCGATTGTGTCCGACAAATGTTCTATGTTATTCATGTCGAGAGACTAGGGTGGCCAAATCATTCAGTGGCATTTTACAGAATGTTCTTCAAACAAATCTCTTAATGACCCAGTGACACGACATCTTTGTTTGGAAACATAAACTCCATGAATGGCTACAAGCGGTCTATAGCCGAACATAACCATTCCCAGCCAATGATCTGTTCACGTGGACCGAGGACCCAGTCCATTCCACGTAAAAAAAATGGTTCAAATGGCTCTGAGCACTATGGAACTTAACATCTGAGCTCATCAGTCCCCTAGACTTAGAATTACTCAAACCTATCCAACCTAAGGACATCACACACATCCATGCCCAAGGCAAGATTCGAGCCTGCGACCGTAGAATCAGCGCGGTTCCGGACTGAAGCGTCTAGAACCGCTAGGCCACAGCGGCCGGGCCATTCCACTAAACACAGCCAACATCACTATGGATCCACCACCATCTTGTACAGCGCCTTGTTTACAGCTTAGGTCGTAAGATGTGCGCCACACGAGATCTACCACGTGCTCTTACCATCTGAAATCCGAACTCATCTGACCAGGCCACTGTTTCCAGTCGATAGTCTGCTGCCATAGGCCATTAACACCATATTTCGTCCCTTTGTCTTAAGGGATTCGTTCGTCGTACGTTCCACATTGATTTCTGCGTTTATTTCACGCAGTGTTGCTTGTCTGTTCGCTCTGACAGCTCTATGCAAACGCCGCTGCTGTCGGTCATTAAGTGAAGGTCATCGGCCACTGCGCTGTCGGTGGCGAGAGGTGGTGTCTTGAATCTGGTGTAATCGGCGCACTCTTGACATTATGGAACTCAGAATTTTGAATTCTCCAACGATTTCCGAAATGTAATGTCCCATGTGTGTAGCTGCAACTATAATTTTGCGTTCAGACTCTGTTAATCCCTGTCGTGCAGCCATAATCACATCGAAAGCCTTTTCACATGAATCACCTCCACCAACGCACTGTCTTTTTGTACCTTGTGTATGCGATACTACTGCCATGTGTATATATGCACTGATATACACCGATGTGTATTTTGTCTCCTCAGTGTATATCAACAGAAGCAGGATTTAATAAAGTAGCGAAGTATAAGCATCAGAGCATGGAATGCTTGCTCACTGCTGCAAGCAGGATAACTGGAAAATACAAAACAGAAGATGAAAGTGAACATGTTATATGTGCTTCACAGAGGGAGGTGACGTGAGGAGAGAACAGCAAAGTAGAAAGTGGAAACTGTAAGCTCTTCGACTAATGGGAAATTAAGAATGGTCAAAATACAGTAGGTACACTGATAGGACAGAAGCTGGAAAAGAAGGTAATGATGGAGCACCACATTATGGAAGATTGATTGTACGACTATAGCGTTTTCTTTTTAAGATGTGTTATTAACGCGGATATACATGCCAACCAGCCAGTACAGAAATGAGGTGGTGGAAGAATGTTATAAGAAGATTCAAGAACTTACTTAGTAAGATAACAGAAATGCCTGTATTATTATGGAGGACTAGAATGCAGTGGTGGGTGAAGGAAGAGACGAAGATACAGCACGAAAATCTTGGTTAGAGATAAGAAATTAGGGAGATGTATAGCTAATTAATTTCTGCAAAGAACACTCACAAGTAGTGATAACACAACACATGGAAACCACAAAAGGAAATATTATAAATGGATTTAAATTTGAATAGAGAAAAGTGGCAGTTAGACTACATCCTGATACAGCAAAGAATTAGTAGCTGTATGAACACCAGAGCTTTTTTAAGAGCAGACATAAATTCAAGAAGGTAGGCAAGGCTTCAGATTTGGAAGACAGTTTTATGGAAAAATGGGAAATATGTAGGATTGAAGAACGTGTAAATGACAAATGGATAGAAGGAAGGACTCATAGGCTTTGCCAAAGAAGTACTAGGAATTAGAGAGTCCAAAAATATCAGGAAAGGAAGGATAATCGAAAACATCATGAAAAATCTGGAAGAACAGAGAAAGAGGAAAATTGTGGAAAATGAAGAAGGCAAAAAAATGTACAGGTAGCTGAATAATGAACTAAGAAGAGAAACTGAAGAGGCAAGAGAAAGGCACATAAGAGAAAATTGCAGGGAAATAGAGAAAATAGGGAGAGAGAGGAAGTATGAAATGATGAGCAGATTGACTAGGGAAAGAGAATAAGGAAGAATAACATGGGAATAGAAAGAGTGGACATTATATTAGCTGGAGGACCACAGGAGGTATTGAGCAGATGACAGGAATACATAAAATCTGTCTATAAGAAGGATCAAATATCGAGTGAAGTCGAGGTTGAAGAGCAGGAATATGTGTCAGAGGATGGAAATGAGAATGAGAAAAGACACTGTAGGAGATGATGAATAGGAAGGCATGTGGAATAGGTAACTTCCCGGCACAAGTGTTGAAGAGTTTGGGAAACAGGAGAAACAACGAAACATGACGATGCCTGATGACTTTCTTGCAATGGTACCGATACCAACTGCAGAAAACAGAAATACCGAAAAATGTGAAGAACATAGGACTATCAGCCTCTCATAAGCTAAAGTATTGCCGAGAGTGCTGAACAGAAGTCTGTATGGCAAGTTGGATAGCTGGATTGGGGAGGAGCAGTTCGGATTTAGAAGAGAGAAAGGAAGGCCTATAGGCCCTTTAAGAATTACAAAGGAAAGATAAATTGAGAAGGGTAGAGTAATTTATTGATTTGGAAAATACTTTTAACAGAGTACAATGGAAAAAGCTGACAGGTATTTTGAAGAGGAAAGGAGTAGATTGGAAGGAAAGCTGACTAGTACAGAAAGTAAGAACAATGACTGGCAATGAAATCTCAGAGGTAAGCGGCTTGGGAGTTAGACAAGGTTGCTATGTCTCCCTTTTATTGGTCAACATATGTCTGGAACAAACTATTGCGAAAGAGTTACATGGGAAAAGAGGAGTGCGTATTGGAGGAGAGGGAAAAAAATGTTATGGTATTAGTCACAGAAAGTGAACGAACTGTAAATAAAATGCTTAAAGAGCTGACTGAAGTGTATGTGGAATATGAGTAGAGACTCAATGCAGCAAAAAGAAAGACTTTGGTGATCAGCAAAGGAAGGAAACTGGCATGTATTAAGACAGTACAAGCTGTTATCAGCCGACTAAGAGCATTTAAATGTCTTGGACGTACGATCAATGAAGACTTGAGATGCCATCAGGAGGTGAAGAGCCTAATTGCTACAGCGGAGGAAGCAATCAATAAATGTAGGAGATTATTGTGTGGAAAACTAGATGAAGGTCTGAGGAAAATACATGGAAATTGTTTTGTGTGATGTGTGGCACTGTGTGGGTCAAAGACGTGGAGACTAAGACAGGGGGATTTAAAAAAAATATGGAAGGATTTTAGATGTGGATGTGGAGGAGAATGGAGAGGATCTGTAGGTGAAGAGTGAGTAACGAAAGAGTGTTGAAAATTGTTGGTGAGAGGAAAAGACTGCTGCTGGTTCTAAGAGAAAGGAAGAACAGGATGATAATGTTCATGTGACGTTTTTTGATGTTTTGGTGTCAAGAACAAATCCGTAAGGTTTCTGACACATGTTTTTATACCCCCTGTATTTTATCCCCGCTAGTGACTGAAGGTAATACGGTATAAAATACAAAAAGTGGTCCTAAGAAGGATCCCTGCGGTAGCCTATCTCTGTCTCGTGCTGCTCTCTAGCCGCATGAGGGACGAGTGTGGGGCAGTTGTGTGTGTGTGTGTGTGTGTGTGTGTGTGTGTGTGTGTGTGTGTGTGACTGCTGTTGAGCCGTACCGGACGCGAGGCGCGAAGGAATGGACGCCAGCAGCGGCGGCGGCGTGGCTCAGTGTGAGGGACCCTACCTAGCTGCAGCCCGACCTGACGGCGCGCGCGCTAATTTATGGGTCTCACGCTGCGCTAAACAGGCGCGCCGGCGATATTTCAGAATCACACTCCGGTCCTGCTCACTCCCCCCTGCCCCCAAGCCCCCTCCCACACCGCCCCCACACTCCCCCTTCGCCCTTCTCTCCCCACCCCCTCCCCAGGCCCTCGGCAGGTGTTATTAAATCTGGCCGGCAGGTGTTGTTTTCGCCGGCACCGGCCGGCCGCTCGCGTGATTAATGTTACGCGCCGCGAGACGTAATATAGCTATAGCCTGCGCTCGCCCTCATAAACATATCACGCGGCCGGCCTCGTTGTTCTTCTGAGGCGCCGCGCTGCGCTCCCATCCTCTCCGCTGTCTCTCTCCCTCCCTCCTTTCTTCTCGCCCGCGCTGGACGCTCTCGGCGCACCGAGTTATCTGGTTGCGGATCAAATTAAACAAATTAAAGCAGCGGCGTTTAACACCCCGACGCGAACTGTCCGCCCCGCCGTGCCGCGCGGCCAGATGGATGGGCTTTTGTTTTACTACCCCCTCGCGCGGGGGAGGGAAGGGGGAGGGGGTGATCTCTCGTGTGGGTGCCGGGTTCATTACGAGAGCGTCCGACGTCACTGCGGCAGCGCCGCCGCGCTAACCAGCGAACACTTGTTCTCCCGCTGGGCTGTTCGCTTCTGAGCCATGCTTGCACGTGCGACTTCATCGCAAACGAGAAACGTAGTCTTCTTTGGCATCAAGACGGGGCATCACGAAGAACGAAGCCAATGAACTCTGCTACCACCGAAGCAAAATGAAATGTCTACATCTGCATCTACATCTGTATCTACATAGATACTCCGCAAGTCACCGTACGGTATGTGGCGGAGGGTACCCTCTACCACTACTAGTCATTTCCTTTCCTGTTCCACTTGCAGATAGAGCGAGGGTAATACGACTGTCTATATGCCTCTGGAAGGGCCCTAATTTCTCGTATCTTATCTTCGTTGACCTTGTTGTTGTTGTTGGGGTCTTCAGTCCTGAGACTGGTTTGATGCATCTCTCCATTCTACTCTATCCTGTGCAAGCTGCTTCATCTCCCAGTACGTACTGCAGCCTACATCCTTCCGAATCTGCTTACTGTATTCATCTCTTGGTCTCCCTCTACGATTTTTACCCTCCACGCTGCCCTCCAGTACTAAACTGGTGATCCCTTGATGCCTCAGGACATGTCCTACCAACCGATCCCTTCTTCTAGTCAAGTTGTGCCACAAACTTCTCTTGTCCCCAATTCTATTCAATACCTCCTCATTACTTATGTGATCTACCCATCTAATCTTCAGCATTCTTCTGTAGCACCACATTTCGAAAGCTTCTATTGCCCTCTTGTCCAAACTATTTATCGTCCATGTTTCACTTCCATACATGGCTACACTCCATACAAATACTTTCAGAAACGATTTCCTGACACTTAAATCTTTACTCGATGTTAACAAATTTCTCTTCTTCAGAAACACTTTCCTTGCCATTGCCAGTCTACATTTTATGTCCTCTCTACTTCGACCATCATCAGTTATTTTGCTCTCCAAATAGCAAAACTTCTTTACTACTTAAAGTGTCTCATTTCCTAATCTAATTCCCTCAGCATCACCCGAGTTAACTCGACTACATTCCATTATTCTCGTTTTGCTTTTGTTGATGTTCATCTTATATCCTCCTTTCAATAATAAATGTTGACAGCGGTAGAATCGTTTATCAGTCAGCTTCAAATGCCAGTTCTCTGAATTTCCTCAATAGTGTTTCTCGAAAAGAACGTCGCATTCCCTCCAGAGATTCCCGTTTGAGTTCCCGAAGCATCTGCGTAACACTTACCTGTTGTTCGAATCTACCGTTAAGAAATCTGGGAGCCCGCTACTGAATTGCGTCGATGTCTTCCTTCTGTCCGACCTGGCACGGATCCCAAATACTCGAGCTGTACTTCAGAATACGTCGCACCGGCCTCCTATATGCGAACTCCTTTACAGTGGAATCACTCTTTCCTAAAAATCCTGACAATAAACCGAAGCTAACCGTTCGTCTTCCCTACCACGGTTCTCACATGCTCTACTCGTATTTAAACGACTTGACTGTGTCAAGAAGGACACTACTGATGCTGTATCCAAACATCACAGGTTTGCTCTTCCTACTCATCCGCTTTTACTTACATTTTTACACATTTGGAACTAGCTGAGATTCATCAGGCCAACTGGAAATTTCCTGTAAGTCATCTTGTCTCTTCCTACAGTCACTTAACTTCGACACCTTATCGTACACCATAGCATCATCAACGAACAACCACAGGTCGCTGCCCCTCCTGTCCGCCAAATCATTTATGTATACAGAAAACAACAGAGGTTCTATCACATTTTTTCTGATGAACACTCACCATCGAGGACAACATACTAGGTTCGAGCCACTCATATTATTATTCCATATGCTAGTGCCTTCGTTAACAGCCCGTAATGGGGCGCCATGTCAAATGCTTACCGGAAATCTAGAATTATGAAATCTGCCTGTTGCCCTTCATCCATTGTTCGCAATATATCAATAGAAAAGAGCACCCTGAATTTCACAAGAGGGATTCTTTCAAAACTATGCTGATTCGTAGACGTAAGCTTCTAAGTTTCAATTAAGTTTATTATATTGGAACTGAGAATATGTTCAAGGATTCTGCAGCAAACCAGAGTTAGGGATACTGGTCAGTACTTTTTCGTGTGCGTTCTTTTACCCATCTTATATACTGGAGTCACCTGCGCTTTTTCCACTCGCTTCGGACTTTCAGCTGGACGAGTAATCCACGATAAATGCAGGCTAGGTAAGGGGCCAGTGCGGTAGAATACTTTTTGTTAAATCGAATTGGGATTTCATTCGGACATGGTGATTTATTTGCTTTCAAGTCTTTCAGTTGTTTCTCTACACGAGGGATGCTTATTACTGTATCGTCCATACGAGGGCCAGTCCGATGGTCAAATGACGGAATGTTTACACGATTCTCCAGTGCGAACAATTTCTTGAACGAGAAATTTAAAACTTCGGCTTTCGTTTTGCTATCTTCAACTGCTACACGAGACTGGTCAACAAGGCACTGAATCGAAGCCTTAGACACGGTTACCGATTTGGCATAAGACGAGATTTTTCTCGGGTTCTCTGCCAGCTCTTTTGTTAAGGTGCGGCGAGGGTAGTTGTTGTATGCTTCGCCTATATCATTTTACAGACGCATGAATCTTCAGTAACCTTCGCTTGTCGCCATTCGTGCTTTCTGCTGTGACTTGGCAAGACAGCCAAGCCACTACGAGGTGAAGCCGAAAGGCACGCGTTTAAGCTCACGCAGGCTGGCGTGAGGTCTGCAACAGGACACGGAAATGAACTAGCAAAAACAGGACGTAGCTGTGGAATACCTAACTTTAATCCATAATTGGTGAACATCGGTCTGACGGTACATGCATCACAAGATAAATAGCAAATGATAATGGCACCTTGCTAGGTCGTAGCAAATGACGTATTGGCAAATGAGAGCGTAATTTGTCAGTGAACCATCGCTAGCAAAGTCGGCTGTACAACTGGGGCGAGTGCTAGGAAGTCTCCCTAGACCTGGCGTGTGGCGGCGCTCGGTCTGCAATCACTGACAGTGGCGACACGCGGGTCCGACGTGTACTAACGGACCGCGGCCGATTTAAAGGCTACCACCTAGCAAGTGTGGTGTCTGGCGGTGACACCACACTCCCCTTCTGAACCGAGAGTGCAATAGCCTCTGCTTTCTCAGGATCCTCCAAATTTCATTTTTAAACCATCGTGCACGAAGTCCTGTACCGGTAACACTTTCTGAATTATGGACAGCTGTAGAGGTAGCTGGCTCACTATTTTTGCGGGTGACTTCCAGCGACCTGTTGACTCCATGATGCCACGTCGTGTTGCTGCACTAGGCCGGGAGAAAGTAGACCCGACACAATATTAGGAGGTATCCCATGACTTTTGTCACCTCAGTGTAACAGAAGACAGAAAATAAACTTGACAACGCGTTAGAAGATGATCAGTTTGGCGACAGAGGCAGTTCTGGCGCTGTGCGTGACAAAGGTTAACAAGACGAAAGAAAAATCATGTCACCTTCACAAGATTTGTCGGCCTGGAAATAGCTTTAGACCTGTAAAATGGTAGAACATGTACAAAATTCTCAGAAAAACAGGTGTAAGCTACACCGAAAGACAGGTAGTGTACAATACGTACAAAAACCTAGAAAAAGTAATTATAATGGAAGACCAAGAACGGATTGTGTAAGACAAGGATGATGACTTTCTCCCTCAATGTTCCTCGTGTTCTTGGAAGAGGCAAAGACGGAAGCAAAAGATAGATTCAAGACTGTGATTAAAATTCAGGATAAAATTTGCTATTCTCAGTGGAAACGAGAATGAATACACTGTTTACGGAACGAATTGAACAGTATAGTGATTCTAGACTGAGGAAAAAAAACCGGGAAAAACGTAAAAGCGATAATGATTAGCAGAAATGAGATTAGTGACAAAATTAAAATCAAAATTGGGGACACTGAGGTAGATGAAAGAATTCTCCTGTTTTGGAAGCAAAATAACGTATGACAGAAGGGGCAAGGAGAACATAAAAAGCAGACTAGCGCAGGCAAAGAGGACATACCTGGCCAAAAGAATATTAGTTTGAAGCAATAGTTCTACTTAGAGGTAGAAATTTCTGAGAAAGTACGCTTGGAGCACACTATCGTATGGCATTGAAATCTGGGGTGTGAAGACACAGGAAAAGAGGATCAAAGCATCGAGATGCTGTGCCATAGAGAGACGTTGAGTATTAGATAGACTGACAACAAATGTGGAAGTTCTACGTAGAATCGGCGGTGATAATAATTTGTGGATAATGTTATTATTACAGCTCACAGATTCGTAATAATTTTCTTTACAGTAATATGTACCATAATTGGTGGATTTGGTAATTGATTTGTGCCATTAATAATCCGGGTACCAGATATAGCATTTCCTCGAACAAATAACGAAGTTTTTGATCACTGCCACCAGCAAGGCAAGAAGAAGGGACACAATGATAGGACATGTATTATGACATCAGGGAATAACTTCTGTCTTACTAGAGGCTAAAAACTGTAGGGAAGACTGAGTTTGGAACATATATAAAATTTAACTGAGAACGCTGTGTGCAAGTGCCATGCTCAGATGAAAAGGTTGGGACAGGAGAGGAATTCGTCGCGGGCGGCATTAAACCAGTCAGAAGAATAGCTTCCAGTCGGGTGATATGTTCTTTAACCAAGGAAGACGTACACGATTCTTGTAGTCGCATGTCTGGGCATTTGATAAAATTTGTAAGATGGTTACAGATATTTTTATTCACTCCAGGGCTTGTGATTTGATGTATTTCCATGTTCTACAATAGGAGCTTCTCCAAGTGAAGCATTGTTTAGAATCACCTTGCTGTTTCCTTCGTAGTCTTATTCCACACAGAACTCATAGTCTGATGTTACGTAAGCACAAATTCAGATTTTGTTAAAAATCCCAGAAAAATCTTGTGTTACATCCAGATCAATAACATAATAGTTGTTCAAACAGACCTGCAGCAATATTTCAGGCATTTGATCGATCAGAACATCTATTTTGCTTTCAGCCAATTCCACATTATATGGTACAGCCACAGGCCTTTATGTCCCTTCCAAATGTTGTCCTATGACTCCTTGCCCATTTTCCAAATATTCCTGCTACTGTTGCATTGTCATTCTCATCTAGGAGACTTGCTATTTTTGCTTGTCACCATGTCTTGCAGAGATGAACCTGGAGAAATCATTACATAGACAACTTTAAATGACTCACATGTCTCCTTATTTAACATTGCAAATCGTCCCTTCCCTAATTTCTTCTGGCAGTTCACCTCATCAAAGAGTTTAACCATCACAATATTGTGACAATCGGTCCTGTAATGGGTGTAAGCGGATTTAAATTCTTGTTACTAAGGAGCAAGATATTTTTGGTGTGGTTTACATTATCGATGTCAGAAACAAGCCTGCCTAAGTTCTCGAATAATAACCATAAAACGTGGCATTCATCAAGTTGGTTTGTTTTCCTCCTAATAATTTAAATGATGGTAGACACTTTAAGCTAGGACATGGATACTTTGAATATCACAGAAGATTGATCAGCTGCAGCCTCCCTTTACACATAAAAATTCCAAGATGTTGGCACTTCTACAGATGTGATAAAAACGCCATTTCCGGTCACAGCTTCTAAATTTTCTTGAACTTGCTGTTGAACTGTAAACTCCTAGCCCAACTTCACTACTTCATGTATATCAAGATACTTGTGTGAGGAAATGAATTATCAGTAAATTAGTTAATTCTGTCAGTTTTAAGCATCACAAACGGGTTATTGTCTGCTAGACACAGTGGTGCTCAGATAAAAAAATGTTGATACTAAATTACCACCATTTTTATACAGACCCAAATAGAATGTTTTTCGTGTATCCTGTAACGCAGTAAACAAAAAATAAGTTTACCGCTTTTGCCATCAAATGTCGCCATTAATTTTTGTATATGTTTAAGGCAGCCTTCGACAGTTTCAACATACTCTTCTCACACACAGAAGTCGTTAGTTCACACCACATACAAATGATTGGTGCAGAGTAATGCAGGAAACACTTTAAATACTGTGCAAGTTACATCTGGAGTGGTATTCCCACATTGCAAAGCACTTGCTACCGGGTAGTACAGGTCTTAGGAATAATACTCTGTGTCGAATAAAGTGATTTTTTTACCCCGTGTAATAATGCCTACATTGACAAATGGTGCTATTGTCTTTTAGTTCTATTTTTTTTACTCTAAAATCAGGATTCTTTAATGCTGGAAGTATTTTCGAAGGAAGTTTTAAGATCAAGGTATCATCATAGCCACCATATTAAAAGTTGACCTATTTAGGTATTACCTGTCTTGATAGAGAAATGATGAGTTGTTTGTTTCTACATTACACAATTGTTTTTGGTAACTCTACCATGGGTTTTTGAATGTGTATCTCTAATACAATGTTAAGTATGCAGAATAAGCAGAAGAAAATGTCTGCTTGTTTCGCATGTAATAACAGTATTTTTAGGGAACAGTAGCAGTTTTATGTTGTTTTCTTCTTAAAACCCATGAAATAACAAGATGCACATTTTGTAGCTCACTGCACGCTGGTACAATATAACCAACCTTTGCTTTTTAAGGAGATTCAAATGGGAATGGATGATTATAAACAGATTTTTTGTATACCCCCTAATGCAGTAGTAGTAAACACCACCATTTTCTACAATTCCACTACCGTATGTTCACCTTACACTAGCATTTACAGTAAATGCAGGTATATTGTAGCACCCATTTATCTCTGGATTTTATCCATAGACTCTGTTGAAAGTAGTATGTAACCACTGCCTACATACAATAGCAACGACCTGTTGATAGATACATCATATATATGTGGATGCAAAACTGTGGTTGCTCAGTAGCTCATATAAAAAGGAGGAGATTAGTGAGGTCAAAAGAAACAGAGCACAAGCCCAGATTAGGGAAGGAAATCGGTCATGCCCTGTCAAAGAAAGCATCCCAGCATTTGCCTAAGGCAATTTAGGGAAATCACGGAATACCAAAATCTGGATGGCTGGATGCAGTTTAGAACCATCGTCCTCCAGAGAGTGATTCCAGTGTACTAAGCACTGCACCACCTCGCTCAGTCACAGAAAAAGGGTGCAACAGCTATAATTCTTCCTAAGGTTTTTGAGGATAAATTATGGCTGTTGGTATCCTTTTTCTGTAAGAAAGTATGTTCTTGTTAGAGCTGTACTTTATAGTTTTTCTTTGGGGCAAAGTTTTCCATGTAAATTGCGCTTAAATAAATAATTTCATGGATAGGAATCACTGTTAATCCTACTCAGTACATTGATTTTTCTTCATAAGATCTGTCGAAGAACATTACTCATAATGTCCAGTCCACGACATGTTGATACAATATATCCACTCTTTTTAAGCAGATCCAAATGGAAGTAAGTGTTTGTAAACAGATTTTTGTATACTAACTAATGTACTAAACCTCCTTGTATCTATCATTTTCTGCAAGTATGCAGTATGTGACCACTTTGCATTTGTGCATTTGCAAATACAGTAAGGGCAGATATCTTGTATTCCCCTTTCCAACCCAAATCTTTTCTACATTCGATGTGTAGTTGTAAATGTAACTTAATAAAGAATTTGTACAAGAATATTTGTGTTCTTATTGGACACCTTACCAAGCTGTGGCTTACTTTTTTTGCCATTCAGTGTGCGGACTTTAGCCATCTTGAATACAGCTGTATGCTTACTGATTCCTATGAAATCTAGCTCCAAGTCCGTCTAACAATGGTGACACCCATTTATTTATGCTCCAGTGTCGATAACCAGAGTACCGTCCAACAGTGACTTTCAAAGCTTCCTATATACACTAAAGGCCAGGAATGCATTTAACAGCTGAAAATAATGTAGTAAATAAATTCATCCATTTGAGGACATAATGGAATTACTAACTTTCTCCTTTTGAGGACACCTAGCTCTACTGTGCTATTCTATGTGTGTGCTGATTTCTGAAGAAGGCAGCTAGACACAACTCAGACCTAATGCTGATGGATCCAACTCCAGACCATTTCCCTGGCTCAACGTTGATGGATCCATTTCCAGACACCAATTCAGACCAAAGCTGATTTACCCACCTCCAAACACAATCTCATACATAATGTGGGTGATACATACCTGGACACTATTCCATCTGTAACATAATGGGTCCAAAATAACAAACTGGAATCGAGTATCATTTATTGAGGAGTTTCCAATTTTTAAGCTGTTATCGTGTGATCTTGTCCTTTTAGGGAAGTGTGGCTGGTGCCTCCAACGAACAGGTGTCTATTTAGCCTATACCCATGGCGCCCAGCCTACACAGTGGCCTCTGTCGGTGCTTCACCAGTGGACTGGTATGCTCTTCTAGATGTCCTCATTATACCTCCTTACTGCACACATGCAACAGCAACTGATAGAACATTAAAAAATGTTAAAAAATAGGGACAGACTTTGAGAAACTTCTGTCACCTGAACACGCTAGAAGAAGGCAACCATTTGATATGAACTAAGTGAGTGGTTATTTAAAATTCATGTGAACAGCAGACCAACATGCAAAGTGAATATTCCCTCATACTAGGTTCTCCGTCTCTTTCTCCGAAGGATGACCTCAAGATTCGAGTCATGACAAGACTAAACAGAACAGTTCTAGTATCATTCTGTATTTCTGCGAAATGTTGTTGTGTTATTATTATATCCTGGAGATAACGTTTATACATCGAAACATGTTCCGTCATAAAATAATTTAAGTGTTGGACTAATTTTGTGAGCGTCAGCGTACTGTGAAACAGCTTTGCATATTTTTGAAACAGTGACAGTCGACTGACAGTCATTACGACGGACAGTGCAAGGTTCAAATGGTTCAAATGGCTCTGAGCACTATGGGACTTAAGAGCTATGGTCATCAGTCCCCTAGAACTTAGAACTACTTAAACCTAATTAACCTAAGGACATCACACAACACCCAGTCATCACGAGGCAGAGAAAATCCCACAGTGCAAGGATGACAAGAAAAAGGCAGACTAGCACATGCAAAGAGAGCATTGCTAGTCAAAATAAGTCTGTTAGTATTGTACGGTAGTGAATCTTGGATCTGGGAAAACCAGAACAGAAGAGAATCGAAGCGTATGAGACGTTGTGCTCCAGAAGGACGTTGAAAATCGCGTTTCCTCATAAGAAACGATCAGGTTAACCTCAGGTTCGACGAAGAGAGGAAGGTATGGAAAACACTGACAGGAAACAGGGGCATTGTAAGAGTTATTAGAGCAGTGGTTCCCAGTCTTTCTTAGACTATTACTGTTGAGTGCAATCAGACATTAGCTAGTATCCCCGCCCAGCCCCTGCCGTCTATTGTCCCCCCTCCCCTCCCCCCACTTATCGCCAACTTTAGCACCTAACTAGACTGTAGAATGAAAGACGTTTATTGGAACACTTTTATTTTTAAAACGATGAAAGATGAATTTTATTTAGTTCGTGTGTGTGTGTGTGTATGTGTGTGTGTGTGTGTGTATGACCGAATGAATGATGAAGGAATGTAATTCTTGGCGCATTGCAAGTGCTGCCCACAATTACTTCTCAGATAAGAAAGCTAACTATCCACAGTGAGGGTTGGCACTTGTTACCCTTCATTATTTCTCTTCCTTGCGGCTCTTGCTTGACCTGAACACTGCAACCCTATTTAAAATCAAACAAGTTCAGACGTGTGCTCTGTACTGACTGTAAATCATTTCATTGCTGCACTTCTTACTTTTGAACTGGCAGAAATTATAAGAGTTCGGGCTGTTACTGCTTTGTGTCTAACTCTCTAATAATAATAATAATAATAATAATAATAATCGAGAAATGAAAATTTCAATAATAATAATAATAATAATACTGTGTACAGCACTAAATAGCCCCTACGTGGTTAGTCTTGTGTTGTGCTCTCAATTAATTCATTTATTTGTTTCGAAGCGAATAATGAAGCAATTTATGGACTACTGCAGGTAATATCTACATCTTGAATAAGGCGTTTCCTTGAGATATTTAGCATTTGTTACGTATATGACTCATTTTTATCATCTGCGTTGCATGGAACAAAGCACAAAATATGTGATTAGACTATGTGAGTATGTGAGGTACCTGTCACCTCCACTGCATTAATGGTTCAAATGGCCCTGAGCACTATGGGACTTAACTTCTGAGGTCATCAGTCCCCTAGAACTTAGAACTACTTAAACCTAACTAACCTAAGGACATCACACACATCCATGCCCGAGGCAAGATTCGAACCTGCGACCGTAACGGTCACGCGGTTCCAGACTGTAGCACCTAGAACCGCTCGGTCACCCCTGCGGGCAATGTATTAATGCTAATGATAAAAAGTAATTACTGATAACTTACATAATCGTTATTAGTGTCTTACAAAAATTAGATAATAGAACCGATCTTTTGAAACTAACTGCCGGCCGGGGTGGCCGAGCAGTTCTAGGCGCTACAGTCTTGAACCGCGCGACCGCTACGGTCTCAGGTTCGATCCTGCCTTGGGCATGGGTGTGTGTGATGTCCTTAGGTTAGTTAGGTTTAAGTAGTTCTAAGTTCTAGGGGACTGACGACCTCAGAAGTTAAGTCCCATAGTGCTCAGAGCCATTTGAACCATTTTTTTTTTTAAACTAACTGACAGAAACAGATTCGAACCGTTTATTTTTTACCGCTCAGAAAGTTTCATTTTACCCCCCAGGGAGTAATTACCCCCAGGGTGGGAAACACTGTATTAGAGAGAGCTGTAGAGGGTAAAATCAGTAGAGGAAGACAGAGAATGGAATTTATCTAAGAAGTAATTGGGGACGTGGGGTGCAAGTACGACTCTGAGATGAAGAGGGTGGCACAGGGGAGGAATTCGTGATGGGCCGCGTCACCTTCTACCGACCTCGCAAACAGATGCTACGGTTGCTGACTAGTTTAAAGAAGGCATGTGCTGTGGCGCGCCCTACGTAAAGTGCTTACAGCCGACCGTCTGCGAGCCGCAGGATTTGAACTCTCGCGACTCGGCACTACCACCAGGCGGCATTCGGATCGCAACAAGAAGTCAGCCGGCGGGCTGTCAGAAGTCGATACCAAAGGGCGCAAAAAGCCAGCAGTGGACGTGCGGCCGGCCGAAGTGGCCGTGCGGTTAAAGGCGCTGCAGTCTGGAACCTCAAGACCGCTACGGCCGCAGGTTCGAATCCTGCCTCGGGCATGGATGTTTGTGATGTCCTCAGGTTAGTTAGGTTTAACTAATTCTAAGTTCTAGGGGACTAATGACCTCAGCAGTTGAGTCCCATAGTGCTCAGAGCCATTTGAACCATTTTTAGTGGACGTGCGCACCAGCCAGCCGCGCGCGCCGATCGGGCCACGTCATGCTTCCACCAACAAGGGGACCAGCCAATAACGCAGTTCTAGTGATCTGTGCGGTCAGGATTTCAGACCACTCTCTGACAGAAACCGGCAGTTCACCCACCCGTTGAAGACTGATGTTCACCTCTGAAGTCGCCGCTGTTGCTGCCGCCCCTTCCGCTGCTGGCCGCCATCGCAGTCCGCCTTCGACGCCACGCTTCTGGGGACGGCTCCTGCTCAGCACAACACTTTCGGACTTGGAGAAGTTTGCAGTGCTGACTCTTGAACTTAAACAGATTTTCATATCCCGTGTTGGAGATGGGCTTTAGCTCAGAAACAAGGCAGGATGCATTACACGCCAGGGTAGAGACTGAGTTCCCTGTTAGGAACTGACAGATGGTGTCTTTGGTTCTGGACACTTCAAGAAGATGTTAACCGTATGTTGTCTATTCACAAGAAATTTGTTTCGTTTTTCGATTCAAGCGTCAGATCAATTTTCAGAATGGCTCTGAGCGCTATGGGACTTAACATCGGAGGTCATCAGTCCCCTAGACTTAGAACTAATTAAACCTAACTAACCTAAGGACATCACACACATCCATGCCCGAGGCAGGATTCCAACCTGCAGCAGCGCGGTTCCGGACTGAAGCGCCTAGAACCGCTCGGCCACACCGGCCGAGGATCAATTTTCCTCAAAGTCCTTTCATATTGGGTGTTAATAAACGCGTTAAGTGACGGTGCTTCCTGTTCTAAATTTTTGGGAAACTTTTTATTTGCGATGTGGGAAAAGACTGTGGTGACGGTTCTTGTTCCGAGAAATATTCATTTGGTGCTCTGTTTTCAAAGGCAAATGCAGCAAAAACAAGGGACCTGCCGCATCCACTGCTCGTTCTACTCCAGCAGATGCAGCAAACCAACGAGAGGCTGATGTCACAGCTGGAGGCCATCACCCAGTCCATCACTTTCATCTCAGGCCATCTCACGGAGATTGAGTTATCGGTGAATAATATCCACCACCTGCCCTGCCTTTCCTGCCCTTTAATCAGGAGGTGGAGCCCTGGCATTGCTACGTCACACGGGTATATCTGCATCTACGAGGAGACAGGTGACACGTGGCGCCATGTCTTCTAGTAGGTAATGCTGGTTTATCGGTGTTTTAAAGCTTCATCTTGAAGCTGAGCCCAAGCCCTCTCATATGCCACCTTGAAGGCTACCGTCACCAAATACTTTGACTCCCAGATCAACATCATTGCGGCCTGTAATGTCTTTTTTAGTTGCTGGAAGCTAGCCTTAGAAACTTGCTGTGAATGGATTATTAGTCTTCAGGTTCTCTCTTGGGAGTGTAAGTTCCTTTGTTCAACAGTCATTGTCAGCAGCCATGTGCTCCTCCTTGGTAAGGGGTATGGTCCTGGTTGATCTGTCCGTCTGCCATGACCTTCTCAAACTCAAGAACCCTATACTGGATGCATCCCTCACCATCGTCAGGGCTTATAAACAACCTCTCTGCTCCTCGGCAGCTACACAAGACCCAGCTTTTGTGTTCGTCTCACGACCTGCACTGACTGACCACCCACCCAAGTGTTAGTCACTGAAAACGGGATAAGGAGCTTCTCACAGCGTCCCCTTCCCTCCTGCACACAGTGCTGTGTTCACCACCCACATCAGGAGTGCCACTTCCATCAGGCCAAGAGAGCAGCAGTGAGGCAAAATGGGACCTAAGACTGAAGTTTGTTGCACTTCTTTGTCTCTGTCAGTGATCAGCGTGAACTGTATCCACGATAGGCTGATCTCGGTGATGTGAATATTGTGTATATTTACTCGATCCTTCCATCACCCAGATGGGGCTGGACGTGCAGCTCAACAGAAATCTGGCCACGTTACGCATTAACACCATTATCAACGAAAATACATACAGGTGGGTAGAGGCGTCACCTCTCATCCATCATTTCACCACCTTTTTGATATGGGGTTACCTCCAACACCTCTCACATCCTGATGGTTGCCACCCTGGGCTCGTGTAAGCCAGCGCAGGATGAATCTTTTTACACTCTTGGACTTGCAATACCTGATGCCACACTGGCGGTTGGAGTGGAGAGCCTCCGTCCCATGCCAGTAGTTTTCTCAAGAAACTCCACTCCATCCTCTTGGCCACCTTTAACACGGTCAACAACTCTGAATCCCTTTTCACCATGCTGCCTCACGCAGTTCCTAGGTACTGAAAAGCCCAGAACACGCCTTTTGTCCTCCATGACGGGCTACAGCACTGTTCCAGAGGTTGCTCCTCAGTCTGCAAGGTCCGGGCAGTCGCAGAGGGTGGGCTTACTGGTAGTTGGGAGCTCCAACGTCAGGCGCGTAATGGGGCCCCTTAGGGAAATGGCAGCAAGAGAGGGGAAGAAAACCAATGTGCACTCCGTGTGCATACCGGGGGGAGTCATTCCAGATGTGGAAAGGGTCCTTCCGGATGCCATGAAGGGTACAGGGTGCACCCATCTGCAGGTGGTCGCTCATGTCGGCACCAATGATGTGTGTCGCTATGGATCCGAGGAAATCCTCTCTGGCTTCCGGCGGCTATCTGATTTGGTGAAGACTGCCAGTCTCACTAGCGGGGTGAAAGCAGAGCTCACCATCTGCAGCATCGTCGACAGGACTGACTGCGGACCTTTGGTACAGAACCGAGTGGAGGGTCTGAATCAGAGGCTGAGACGGTTCTGCGACCGTGTGGGCTGCAGATTCCTCGACTTGCGCCATAGTGTGGTGGGGTTTCGGGTTCCGCTGGATAGGTCAGGAGTACACTACACGCAACAAGCGGCTACACGGGTAGCAGGGGTTGTGTGGCGTGGGCTGGGCGGTTTTTTAGGTTAGATGGCCTTGGGCAAGTACAGAAAGGGCAACAGCCTCAACGGGCAAAGTCAGGACATGCGGGGACCAAGCAGCAACCGGTATTGTAATTGTCAACTGTCGAAGCTGCGTTGGTAAAGTACCGGAACTTCAAGCGCTGATAGAAAGCACCGAAGCTGAAATCGTTATAGGTACAGAAAGCTGGCTTAAGCCAGAGATAAATTCTGCCGAAATTTTTACAAAGGTACAGACGGTGTTTAGAAAGGATAGATTGCATGCAACCGGTGGTGGAGTGTTCATCGCTGTTAGTAGTAGTTTATCCTGTAGTGAAGTAGAAGTGGATAGTTCCTGTGAATTATTATGGGTGGAGGTTACACTAAACAACCGAACTAGGTTAATAATTGGCTCCTTTTACCGACCTCCCGACTCAGCAGCATTAGTGGCAGAACAACTGAGAGAAAATTTGGAATACATTTCACATAAATTTTCTCAGCATGTTATAGTCTTAGGTGGAGATTTCAATTTACCAGATATAGACTGGGACACTCAGATATTTAGGACGGGTGGTAGGGACAGAGCATCGAGTGACATTATACTGAGTGCACTATCCGAAAATTACCTCGAGCAATTAAACAGAGAACCGACTCGTGGAGATAACATATTGGACCTACTGATAACAAACAGACCCGAACTTTTCGAATCTGTATGTACAGAACAGGGAATCAGTGATCATAAGGCCGTTGCAGCATCCCTGAATATGGAAGTTAGTAGGAATATAAAAAAAGGGAGGAAGGTTTATCTGTTTAGCAAGAGTAATAGAAGGCAGATTTCAGACTACCTAACAGATCAAAACGAAAATTTCTGTTCCGACACTGACAATGTTGAGTGTTTATGGAAAAAGTTCAAGGCAATCGTAAAATGCGTTTTAGACAGGTACGTGCCGAGTAAAACTGTGAGGGACGGGAAAAACCCACCGTGGTACAACAACAAAGTTAGGAAACTACTGCGAAAGCAAAGAGAGCTCCACTCCAAGTTTAAACGCAGCCAAAACCTCTCAGACAAACAGAAGCTAAACGATGTCAAAGTTAGCGTAAGGAGGGCTATGCGTGAAGCGTTCATTGAATTCGAAAGTAAAATTCTATGTACCGACTTGACAGAAAATCCTAGGAAGTTCTGGTCTTACGTTAAATCAGTAAGTGGCTCGAAACAGCATATCCAGACACTACGGGATGATGATGGCATTGAAACAGAGGATGACACGCGTAAAGCTGAAATACTAAACACCTTTTTCCAAAGCTGTTTCACAGAGGAAGACCGCACTGCAGTTCCTTCTCTAAATCCTCGCACAAACGAAAAAATGGCTGACATCGAAATAAGTGTCCAAGGAATAGAAAAGCAACTGGAATCACTCAATAGAGGGAAGTTCACTGGACCTGACGGGATACCAATTCGATTCTACACAGAGTACGCGAAAGAACTTGCCCCCCTTCTAACAGCCGTGTACCGCAAGTCTCTAGAGGAACGGAGGGTTCCAAATGATTGGAAAAGAGCACAGATAGTCCCAGTCTTCAAGAAGGGTCGTCGAGCAGATGCGCAAAACTATAGACCTATATCTCTTACGTCGATCTATTGTAGAATTTTAGAACATGTTTTTTGCTCGTGTATCATGTCATTTCTGGAAACCCAGAATCTACTATGTAGGAATCAACATGGATTCCGGAAACAGCGATCGTGTGAGACCCAACTCGCCTTATTTGTTCATGAGACCCAGAAAATATTAGATACAGGCTCCCAAGTAGATGCTATTTTTCTTGACTTCCGGAAGGCGTTCGATACAGTTCCGCACTGTCGCCTGATAAACAAAGTAAGAGCCTACGGAATATCAGACCAGCTGTGTGGCTGGATTGAAGTGTTTTTAGCAAACAGAACACAGCATGTTGTTATCAATGGAGAGACGTCTACAGACGTTAAAGTAACCTCTGGCGTGCCACAGGGGAGTGTTATGGGACCATTGCTTTTCACAATATATATAAATGACTTAGTAGATAGTGTCGGAAGTTCCATGCGGCTTTTCGCGGATGATGCTGTAGTATACAGAGAAGTTGCTGCATTAGAAAATTGTAGCGAAATACAGGAAGATCTGCAGCGGATAGGCACTTGGTGCAGGGAGTGGCAACTGACCCTTAACATAGACAAATGTAATGTATTGCGAATACATAGAAAGAAGGATCCTTTATTGTATGATTATATGATAGCGGAACAAACACTGGTAGCAGTTACTTCTGTAAAATATCTGGGAGTATGCGTACGGAACGATTTGAAGTGGAATGATCATATAAAACTAATTGTTGGTAAGGCGGGTACCAGGTTGAGATTCATTGGGAGAGTGCTTAGAAAATGTAGTCCATCAACAAAGGAGGTGGCTTACAAAACACTCGTTCGACCTATACTGAGTATTGCTCATCAGTGTGGGATCCGTACCAGGTCGGGTTGACGGAGGAGATAGAGAAGATCCAAAGAAGAGCGGCGCGTTTCGTCACTGGGTTATTTGGTAACCGTGATAGCGTTACGGAGATGTTTAATAAACTCAAGTGGCAGACTCTGCAAGAGAGGCGCTCTGCATCGCGGTGTAGCTTGCTCGCCAGGTTTCGAGAGGGTGCGTTTCTGGATGAGGTATCGAATATATTGCTTCCCCCTACTTATACATCCCGAGGAGATCACGAATGTAAAATTAGAGAGATTAGAGCGCGCACGGAGGCTTTCAGACAGTCGTTCTTCCCGCGAACCATAAGCAACTGGAACAGGAAAGGGAGGTAATGACAGTGGCACGTAAAGTGCCCTCCGCCACACACCGTTGGGTGGCTTGCGGAGTATCAATGTAGATGTAGATGTAGAAAAAGGACAGCGTCCTTTCACCTGTTCCGAACAGTAGATGGGCTACACCCATCATCCTGGTGGAAAAACCGAATGGAGCATTCTGTGTCTATGACGATTTTAAGGCTGCCATTAATTCCCAGGTGGTTGTGGACTCGTACCCCATACTGAAGATGGAGGATATTGCGCCATGCCTCGCAAGGGGCAAGGTGTTTGCGAAGGTCGACATCAAATACATGTATCTCCAACTACCCATCAATGATGCATCTAACAAACTGTTGGTGTTCAATAACTACTTTGACCTTTTTCATTACGACCACTTGCAAGTGCACTGACTATTGCTCAGTGGTATCTGGAAAAACTGATTCATCTCATCACAGGCATGGCTAATTACCTCCACGACACCTTGGTCGCAGCGAAAACTGGCACAGATCTGGTTTAGAACGGTTAAGCGGTCTCGTTTTTCATTTTACAGTAGGTCAACTTGCACTGCAACCTTGATAAGTATGAATTTCTTGTCCAGCAAGTTGAATACTCAATGCATGTCTTTCGTGCTTCGGGCATCCACCCTACACCCAACTATGTTTAGTCCCTCCAAAAGTTGCAGGAATGTTATACAGCTGAAATGAGTTTATGGGCAGATCAATTACTATCGCTGTTTTATCCGGCACACAGTGGCATCAGCAGAACCCTTGTTCCGACTTCTCAGGAAGAATACCCCATTCAAGCGGTCAGATCTGTGCAATACGTCTTTCCAGACCTTGAAGCAGGCACTCCTGAAGCCGACGTGTCTTGTTACTTATGTCCCTTCCAAGCCATTGGTCCCAGCTGTGGACGCAACCAGTTACTGGGTGTGGGTAGTGATCTCTCATAACATCAACAGTGTAGAGCGCTCTACAGTGTTCATATCCAGTATGCTCAACCATGACCAGAAGAATTATAGCCAAATTGAAAAAGAAGCGCTCGCGATAATTTTTGGTATCAAAAGGTTTCAAGACTACATGTGTGGGCACTAGTTCACTCTGTGTACCAATTACAATCCACTACTCCCTCTTCTTTGGTATTTGGCAGCAGTAACTATGGCAACGTCTTGGCGCCTATCACAATTTGCCCTCTTGTTGTCCAGCTACTCCTATGACATACGATTCAGATCGTTGGCACAAAAAGCTAACACGGATTTTTTTCCTATCTTCCGATGCATGCAAATCCTGAATTCAATACTGTCCTTGACATCTGTTTTCGCGTGGATGAAGTGGCAGAAGAGGCCTTGCTACATTGCCCTAGCATTCAACCCTTCGTGAAGTGGTGCATGGCTCACGGTCCAGTTGTCAGCAAAGTCTTGAGGTGTGTTCTTTACGGATAGCTGGCAAATCAGAAGCAACTGTGAACTCCTGACCTCCAATTCTCCTGGGACACTGTTAAAATTCATGGTGAAATCTTCAGCTGTCATTTATTTTGCACAGTTCGCTACTAGTTGGCTTAGCTGCCATAAACGGTAGAAAAGTTATACTATAACTCGAATAAAAGTAATTTGCTCTTTTAACGTCTTCTGGAACAGATGCCACGAGCTCTCCATTCTCGAAGAGGTCCTGCTGTACCAAATGGATAACAGACAGATGCAGGTGGTCTTACCCTGCTCTCTCCAGCAGAGCGCCCTTAACCTCCTGCAATAGAGACATTGGGGCTTTGTCCCCACCAAATAGCTGGAGGAACATCATATCTATTGGAGAGGAATGGATGCAGCTTCTCTAACATGGACTCAGCATACACAACCTGCCAAAGTCAGCACATCACCCTGGAGTTCTGATATGTTCCTTAACCTTAACCCTCCATCCTGTCGTCCAGAATACACCACAATTATCCTGGGCTTTTGATGGGATCCTCCACGTTGACAGGTTCCTTTTGTTTTCAAAAGGTTGTCTATCATCGCCACCTCAACTCTGCAAGCGTTGGCTCCCTGACAGCAACCCATAATTTACGTCATTAGAATTCACACAGTTTTGCACAGCTAACAGAATCTCCTTGACACACATGGCTCCTTTCCATCTGTCGTCTGACAGCCTTGATGAAATCTCATTGATACACATGGCTCCTTTCCATATGGCATATGATGGCCTTGGTGAACGTTTTGTTCGAACATTTAAAACACATCTTCCTGTCACAGACACATTACCCTTATTCTTATCATCCTACTGGGACCATCCCCATGAGGGATTGTCTCCTACAGAATGCCTATATGGTCGCCATCTTCGGTCCCAGTTGTCAATCATACGTCGCACATTTCCAACAGCTCCACATTTCCACCATTACGCTACCCATGACTTTGTCTAGGCCAATGTGTACACCAGGGTTAGGCTGAGCTGAATCCCAGCCACCGTTTAGTGCCTCCTGGGCCGTGTGAGTGTGGATATTGTGTCAATATGTCCAGGCACCCGCAGAATGTTAGCCAGCTTTGACAGAGAAGAGGTGCTGCATCACCAGGTAACGATCTACCTCCAGCATGCGCTCCAGAACCTCTTTGCCACTTGCAGGCAGCAGCCCAGCGCCATCCTGGAAGGAGACATGCCAATGGTCCCTGGAGCACCAACTGACCACGCACATGGACGCCAATCAATAATCAGGCTCTTGCCCCCTGGGCTCAGAGGACATGGACATTGTAGAGGTCTCTGACGCCTTGTCTGCTACGACATCACCGTTCTGGGGAAGAGAAGGAGGAATACTGTGGCGCACCCTCCATATAACACCAACAGCCAACCGTCCGCTAGCCACAGCATTCAAACTCCCACGACTCCACACTACCAGCAGCGAACATCCTGACCACAACTAGAAGTCGGCCGGTGGGCTGTTTCATGGCGATACTAGTGGCCACACCACGTCGCCGGCCGAAGTGGCCGACGGGTTCTAGGCGCTACAGTCTGGAATCGTGCGACCACTACGGTCGCAGGTTCGAATCCTGCCTCGGGCGTGGATGTGTATGATGTCCTTAGATTAGTTAGATTTAAGTAGTTCTAAGTTCTAGGGGACTGATGACCTCAGAAGTTAGGTCCCGTAGTGGTTAGAGCCAAAATGGTCCAAATGGCTCCAAGCACTATGGGACTTAACATCTGAGGTCACCAGTCCCCTAGAACTTAGAACTACTTAAACCTAACTAACCTAAGGACATCACACACATCCATGCCCGAGGCAGGATTCGAACCTGCGACCGTAGCGGTCGCTTGGTTCCAGACTAGCGCCTAGAACCGCTCGGCCACCCCGGCCGGCTGCTTAGAGCCATTTTATCACACTAGCCAGGAAAATGCACCGATAGGACTATATTATGCATCCACCAACAAGGCAACCAGCCAATAAGGAAGCTGTAGTCCCCAGCGCGGATAGGATTTAAGACCGCGTTCTGGTCGCAACCTGCTGAAGGTCGATTTCCATTTCCGAGGTCGCGCCACTGCTGACCCCTGTCCCCTACTCGCCGCGATAGCTGTCCGTCTTCAACGTCACGCTTCTGTGGTCGTGTCTTTCTCAGCGTGACACATTCAGACTCGCAGGGCTTTTAGTGGAGACTATTGAACTCAGAAAAATTTTCATATCTCGTGCTGGGTATGGACTTTAGCTCAGAACCAAGGCGGGACATATTACACGCCAGGGTAGTGATTTTGCCTTTCTTTCGTTCCAAGTGTTGTTTACGTTTCCTGCTAGAAACTGACAAGTATTGTCTTTGGATATGAACGCTTCAGGATGAAGTAACCTTTGGCTGAATATGCAGAAGAATCTGGTTTCCTTTATAGATTCAAGCATCAGATTAATTTTATCCTAAGTCTGGTCAAATTGTGTGTCAATAAATGTGTTAAGTGACAATGTTTCCTGTTATCCATTTTGATGTAGAAAACTGCCAAAGTCTCGAAATTTAACTTTTTTTGTTTGCTTTATGGTACAGTTTTGGGTATCCGAACCCATTCTCAAATCATCCATCATCTATTTTTGGGAGACTTTTCAATATAAGTCACATTTCAAATAGGTACCGCACCTATCCTTATTGATGATTTCAATCTACCCTCCCTACGATGGTGAAAATACATACTTAAAGTCGGTGGCAGGCATAAAACATCGTCCGAAATCGTACTAAACCCTTTTTCCGAAAATTATTTTGATCATTTAGTTCAGGAGCCCACTCAAAGTGTAAATGGTTGCGAAAACATACTCAACCTGTTAGCAACATGTACTGAATTCTAACATTATGAATTACCTCGAGGAAAGCGATCTGTTACCACACAGTCAGCAAGCGTTCACAAAATAGGTTCTTGTGAAGAAAACTATCTCTTTATTCTCACGAAGTAAAGAATTATATCGAGGGGATCTCAGATTCATTCCATACTTAAACAGATTTCCAAAAGGCTTTTCATACCATTCCTCAAAAGCGACTTGTAATCAAATTGCGTGCCTACGAAATTCCTTCTCAGTTACGCGACTGGATTCGGCATTTCCTGTCGGAGAGATCACAGTTCGTAGAAACTGATGAAAAGTCGTAAATCAGGAGTGATATCTGACGTTCTCAAAGGAGCGTTACAGGCTCTCTTCTGTTACTAATCTATATAAAGTAAGACACGATGCCGGCCACATACAAGAACAGGACCAACACATAGCGCGGCTTCCTTTTTGCGGTGCTACAACGAGCAAGATAGCCAGAGTCCTGAAGAGGCAAGGAATAAAACCAGTTTTCCGACCACCTAGGAAAATTAAGGAAATGTTGAGACCATTCAAAGATAGCCTCGGCTTAAGAGTGCCGGGAATTTATAGTATTCCTTGCGAATGCGGCAAGAATTACGTGGGCCAGTCTGTAAGAACCGTTGCCGACCGCTGCATCGAGCACCAACGCCACCTGAAATACAGGTATTTGGAAAAATCAGCGGTGGCTGAACATAGCCTGCTTAACAAGCATAACATTTTATTTGAAGAAACCAGAGTAATAGCCCACACATCGAATTACTGGGACTCTGTGATCCGGGAAGCAGTCGAAATTAGACTTAGCGATAATAACTTTAATAGAGACAACGGCTATGCACTTAGCAACACTTGGAAGAGTGCACTGGATAAAGAAAAATCGCAGAGAAAAACTTCTCGCACTTTACCTCCTGATTCAAGGGATGGCGCTACAAGCAACGCGGGATAGCAACTACATCTATGGAAGTAGAGGGCACCACTTCGCTACGCGCCATATCGCTGACGTATTCCATCCAATCAGAAGCCGTCCTTTGCATATAAAAGTGGGAACCTCGCTACTTCACGACAGTCAGTTTTAGCCCTGACGACGACCATGGAGGTAGTGGTCGATAGCTTGGAGATTTATCCTGATTTGACGCGGCATGTACACCGAGAGATTTTTACTCAAGAAATACGTCGCGAAAGACTTCGTAGCAAGATATAAGTGAGTTTGAACGTGTTGGTATAGTCGGCGCACTAGCGACGGGACACAGAATATCCGAGGTAGCGACAAAGTGGGGATATTCCCGTACAACCATTTCACAAGTGTGCCGTGAATGTCAGGAATCCGGTAAAACATCAACTCTCCGACATCGTTGCGGCCAGAAAAATATCCTGCCAGTACGGGATCAACGACGACGACGACTGAAGAGAATCGTTCAGCGTGATAGAAGTGCAACTTATCCGTAAATTGCTGCAGATTTCAAGGCTGGGCCATCAACAAGAGTTGGGCCCTTCAACGAAACATCATCGATATGGGCTTTCGGAGCCGAAGGCTCACTCGTGTACCCTTGATAAGTGCACGACAGAACGTTTTACGCCATGCCTCGGGTCGGCCGGTTCTAGGCGCTTCAGTCCGGAACCGCGTTCCTGCTGCGGTCGCAGATTCGAATCCTGCCTCGGGCATGGATATGTGTGATGTCCTTGGTTTAAGTAGTTCTAAGTCTAGTGGACTGATGACCTCAGATGTAGTACGTAGAGCCATTTGAACCATCTGAAACTCGTCTCGGCCCGTCAACACCGACATGAGACTGTTGATGAGTGAAAATATGTTGCCTGGTCGGAAGAGTCTCGTTTCCAGTTCTATCGAGCGGATGGACGTTTTAAGGGTGTGGAGTCAACCTCATGAATCCATGGACCCTGCATGTTAGCAGGGGACTGTTAAAGCTGGTTGAGGCTCTGTAATGGTTTGGGGCGTGTACAAGTGGAGTGATATGGGACCCCTGATACGTATAGCCACGACTCAGACAGGTGACACGTTCGTCAGCGTCCTGACTGATCACTTGCATCAATTCATATCTATTGTGCATTCCGACTGACTGGGGCAATTGAAGCAGGACAATGCGACACCCCACACGTCCAGAATTGCTACAGACTGGCTCCAGGAACACTCTTCCGAGTTTAAACACTTCCGCTGGCCAACAAGCTCCCCAGTCCTGAACATTATTGAGCATATCTGAGATGCCTTGCAACGTGCTGTTCAGAAGAAATTCCCACTCCCTCGTACTCCTATGGATTTTTGGACAGCCCTGCAGGTTTCATGGTGTCAATTCCTTCCATCACAATTTCAGTCATTAATAGAGTCCATGCCACATCGCCGGCCGGGGTGGCCGAGCGGTTCTAGGCGCTACAGTCTGGAACCGCGCGACCGCTACGGTCTCAGGTTCGAATCCTGCCTCGGGCATGGATGTGTGTGATGTCCTTAGGTTAGTTAGGTTTAAGTAGTTCTAAGTTGCAGGGGACTGATGACCTCAGAAGTTAAGTCCCATAGTGCTCAGAGCCATTTGAACCATGCCATGTCGTACTGCGGCGCTTCAGGGAGCACGCGGGGGCCCTACACGATATTCGACAGATATATCAGTTTTTTTGGCTCTTTAGTAAGTATGTAAAGAGATTAAAGAGAGAAGATTTTATAGAAATCTCTTGAATAGTTTCTGAGGAATAGGTGGTGATATTACTTTTTCGAAACAAAATTTTCAAATTTCATGAGAGAAGTTAAATATATAACTAATCCGAGGAACTTAATAGTAAATGTGTTCATTTCATGTAATGCATGATTCAAAATTTCATTGCTGTGGCTTCAGAATTATGGATCATGTGCTTCTTTTAAATATTGCATGTGTTTTCACGAACGTCGCCCTGTCGCAAGCAGCAAAAGCTACGTTGGTGCATTTCGAAATCGCCTGCAAAAAATGTTTTGGGATGGTTGTTGGTATTACTCATTTGATATTTTGTGGAAAAGAAACGGCATCGTAAATTGTGTGTGCATTTGGTTCATCCTTCATTTTATACCCAGCTTGGAAATTTCCGTGTTTGCCTCCATTGCGATGGAATGGGAGGTTGTTCATCGGGGAATCTCCTCCAAGGTGCTGGCCGCGCTACGAAACGCAGCTCACGCCTCAATATTCCGGGAACGTTTCCCTTAAACCAACTTTCCGATTACGTACACTCCTCTCAGTATTTTATTACTATTACACGACGGCGCGCATCTCGTAGAACCTTCGCCTTTATGCTGCTATTTAAATTAACTTCGTATCCATCTTACGGGCAATTTCATGCATTATTGATTCCCCCTCCGTGCCGAGTAACTCACCTTTAGCGCAGTGCACACAGCCCGGTAATAAAAGTATTTTCTATTACATTCTTTAGATTAAATTTGTCACGGCCAATTTGCTGTGTACTCAGTCCTGTAATTTCCTTTCATTGCGCCTTTCGTTTCCTAATTTTATGTTCTAGGCATTACGGTGGTTGTGCTCCTTTTTCGGTTGTAATAATTTTTGTTGGACTGTTTGATCGGCGCTCTCGGACGGCCGTTTACCCCGCCATGCTGTATATTCCGCCATTACGGCTATCTGGCCGACCCAATCTCGCACCCCACACCTCGCGCGCGGTCTGAGCGGCCGCCGCCGCCGCTCGTGGTGCAGGCGCGAGCGAATGCCTCTTAAAAACACACATTTCCGAGGAGAATTAATCAATTTGATATCCGCGCCGCGGCCGGCGGGCGCATTAGGGGCTCGTAAAGCGGCGCAGGAGAGCGGCCGCAGCAAGTGGAGGGAGATGGCTTGTCTCACCTGCTTGCTTCCCAAATCTCCTACCCGTCCGTTCCCAGGCAGTTGTCCAGAGCGGCCGACGGTGCAGCCACGCGGCACGGCAATGCTCTGCCCTCTGTCCAATGCTCACTTGGCGACACACCTCCAAGTGTCCACGTTGGAAGAAGTCTCTACAAATTCCAGCAGGCTGTGGCCCAACGATTTACGTTCATATGTCAATTGGATCCACAGTAAGGAGATCCTCAACGGCATAGAACAAGTCATAAAACTAGAGTCCATGCGCATACTACTGCCCATTAAAACTGCTACACCAAGAAGAAATGCAGATGATAAACGGATATTCATTGGTCAAATATATTATACTAGAACTGACATGTGATTACATTTTCACGCAATTTGGGCGCATAGATCCTGAGAAATCAGTATCCAGAACAACCACCTCTGGCCGTAATAACGCCCTTGATACGCCTGGGCATTGAGTCAAACAGAGTTTGGATGGCGTGTACAGGTACAGCTGCCAATGCAACTTCAACACGATACCACAGTTCATCAAGAGTAGTGAATGGCGTATTGTGACGAGCCAGTTGCTCGGCCACCATTGACCAGACGTTTTCAGTCGGTGAGAGATCTGGAGAATGTGCTGGCCGGAGCAGCAGTCGAACATTTCTGTATCCAGAAAGGCCCGTATAGTACCTTCAACATGAGGTCGTGCATTATCCTGTTGAAATGTAGGGTTTCGCAGGGATCGAATGAAGGGTACAGTCACGGGTCGTAACACATCTGAAATGTAACGTCCACTGTTCAAAGTGCCGTCAACGCGAACAAGAGGTGAGTGCGTTCACCACGATATCGCCAAACACGGATGCGACCATCACGATGCTGTAAACAGAACCTGGATTCATCCGAAAAAATGACGTTTTGCCATTCGTGCACCCAGGTTCGTCGTTGAGTACACCATCGCAGGCGCTCCTGTCTCTGATGCAGAGTCAAGGTCATGGTCTCCGAGCTGATAGTCGATGCTGTAGCAAACGTCGTCGAACTGTTCGTGCAGGTGGTTGTTGTCTTGCAAACGTCCCCATCTGTTGACTCAGGGATCGAGACGTGGCTGCACGATCCGTTACAGCCATGCGGATAAGACGCCTGTCATCTCGACTGCTAGTGATACGAGGCCGTTGTGATCCAGCACGGCGTTCCGTATTACCCTCCTGAACCCACCGATTCCATATTCTGCTAACAGCCATTGGATCTCGAGCAATGCGAAAAGCAATGTCTCGATACGATAAACCGCAATCGCGATAGGCTACAATCCGACCTTTATCAAAGTCGGAAACGTGATGGTACGCATTTCTACTCCTTACACGATGCATCACAACAACGTTTCACCAGTCAAACCGATGAACTGCTGTTTGTATATGAGAAATTGGTTGGAAACTTTTCTGATATCAGCACGTTGTTAAGTTTCGCCACCGGCGCCAAACTTGTGTGAATGCTCTGAAAAGCTAATCAATTGCATATCACAGCATCTTCTTCCTGTCGGTTAAATTTCGCGTCTGTTGCACGTCATCTTCGTGGTGTAACAATTTTAATGGCCAGTAGTGTAAAGCTACATGTATGTGCGAGGGGCATTCAATAAGTATAGCAACACTTTTTTTTCTCGGCTGGTTTCGATCGAAAAACTGCAAAATATTTTGTGGAACATCGTGGAATATTCCCGCTTCATCCCCTTTAGTTCCATTGAGTTCCGACTGGTGGCGTCGCTATGCATAGCCTTTAAAATGTCGTCTGTAATGGATGTGCCTTCCAAGTCATTGAGTTTCCTTTCGAGTAAAACCAGAGCACCGTAGATATTCATAGGCGCTTGTAGAATATCTCTAAGGAATCTGGCACGAACAAAAGGCCGGTGAGTCGTTGGGCGAGCGTCTGTCGTCATCACAACGAGGTCGCGCAAACCTGTCCGATCTCCCACATAACGGCCGGCTGGAAACAGCTGCGACTCCTGCAGTGTTGGAACGTGCACTCTCTCATTCTAAGAACTGTATGGATCACAAGAAAAATCCTCGCTGTTCAACTGTTTTTTTTTTCAAAATTTTGTTAATTTCATAAACGTTTAGTATCTTTTATCTAGCCATCTTAAATGTAAGGATTTTGTTTATTGTAGAAAAAAATTTCCGAATTTTTAATATGTCTTGTAAGTAGCCTGTTTAGGTTTTTATGTTGGTAACGCCACGTAGCCCTCTGTATGAAAATCACTGACTGTGCTGTGTGCAGTCTGTGGCTGGGTTGCATTGTTGGAATATTTGCTATTGTAGTGTTCGGCAGTTGGATGTGAACAGTGCGTAACATTGCGCAGTTGGAGGTGAGCCGCCAACAGTAGTAGATGTGGGGAAAGAGATGGCAAAGTTTTGAGAGCGGATGATCTAGACGTGTGTCCATCAGAAAGAGTAAATACATACAGGGCGTTACAAAAAGGTACGGTCAAACTTTCAGGAAACATTCCTCACACACAAAGAAAGAATATATGTTATGTGGACATGTGTCCGGAAACGGTTACTTTCCATGTTTGAGCTCATTTTATTACTTCTCTTCAAATCACATTAATCTGGATTGGAAACACACAGCAACAGAACGTACCAGCGTGACTTCAAACACTTTTTTACAGGAAATGTTCAAAATGTCCCCCGTTAGCGAGGATACATGCATCCACCCTCCGTCGCATGGAATCCCTGATGCGCTGATGCAGCCCTGGAGAATGGCGTATTGTACCACAGCCCTCTACAATAAGAGCACGAAGAGTCTCTACATTTGGTACCGGGGTTGCGTAGACAAGAGCTTTCAAATGCCCCCATAAATGAAGGTCAAGAGGGTTGAGGTCAGGAGAGCGTGGAGGCCATGGCATTCGTCCGCCTCTACCAATCCATCGGTCGCCGAATCTGTTGTTGAGAACGTACGAACACTTCGACTGAAATGTGCAGGAGCTCCATCGCGCATAAACCACATGTTGTGTCGTACTTGTAAAGCCACGTGTTCTAGCAGCACAGGTAGAGTATCCCGTATGAAATCATGATAACGTGCTCCATTGAGCGTAGGTGGAAGAACATGGGGCCCAATCAAGACATCACCAACAATGCCTGCCCAAACGTTCACAGAAAATCTGTGTTGATGACGTGATTGCACAATTGTGTGCGGATTCTCGTCAGCCCACACATGTTGATTGAGAAAATTTACAATTTGATCACGTTGGAATGAAGCCTCATCCGTAAAGAGAACATTTGCTCTGAAATGAGGATTGACACGTTGTTGGATGAACCATTCGCAGAAGTGTACCCGTGGAGGCCAATCAGCTGCTGATAGTGCCTGCACACGCTGTACATGGGACGGAAACAACTGGTTCTCCCGTAGCACTCTCCATACAGTGACGTGGTCAACGTTACCTTGTACAGCAGCAACTTCTCTGACGCTGACATTAGGGTTATCGTCAACTGCACGAAGAATTGCCTCGTCCATTGCAGATGTCCTCGTCGTTCTAGGTCTTCCCCAGTCGTGAGTCATAGGTTGGAATGTTCCGTGCTCCCTAAGACGCCGATCAATTGCTTCGAACGTCTTCCTGTCGGGACACCTTCGTTCTCGAAATCTGTCTCGATACAAACGTATCGCGCCACGGCTATTGCCCCGTGCTAATCCATACATCAAATGGGCATCTGCCAACTCCGCATTTGTAAACATTGCACTGACTGCAAAACCACGTTCGTGATGAACGCTAACCTGTTGATGCTACGTACTGATGTGCTGTAGAGCAATGAGTCGCATGTCCACACGAGCACCGAAGTCAACATTACCTTCCTTCAATTGGGCCAACTGGCGGTGAATGGAGGAAGTACAGTACATATTGACGAAACTAAAATGAGCTCTAACATGGAAATTAAGCGTTTCCGGACCCATGTCCACATAACATCTTTTCTTTATTTGTGTGTGAGGAATGTTTCGAGAAAGTTTGGCCGTACCTTTTTGTAACACCCTGTATATATCAGTTCATGACATCCAGTCATATATATATGATGACTTTTGGACATTATTAAGGTAAATACATTGTTTGTGCTCTATCAAAATCTTTCATTTGCTAACTATGCCTATCAGTAATTAGTGCCTTCAGTAGTTGGAATCTTTTATTTAGCTGGCAGTATTGGCTATCGGTGTATTTGAGTAGTTCAAGTAACGAAGATTTTTGTGAGGTAAGTGATTCATGAAAGGTATAGGTTATTGTTAGTTAGAGCCATTCTTTTGTAGGAATTATTGAAAGTCAGATTGCGTTGCGCTAAAAATATTGTATGTCAATTTAGTGATGGTCAGAATAAATAAAGAGAGAAACGTCTGAGTACGTTCAGTTTTGCTCATCTGTTTGAAAATCAAATAACGTAAGAGGTTTATCGGCACAGTCATTGCTAATTTTTCTAAGGAGACGTTTCAGTCTGAATGTTATAATATGTTATAAGCTCTTCTTTATCTTCATAAATTCCCATCTCCGACTCACAAATCACTAATTTTAAGATTTTAGTTTCTTAATTACTTTTAAGTTTACAATTATTTAAAGCTACAATATTATTAATCCTTTTTAAAAATATGAAATAACAAATAAGTATAATCTAAACTTAGGCTTACGCGGCCGTTGTCACAGTCAATAAAATTCTTCTGGGTTCAACTATAAAATTCCAACGTTTCGGCGACTATCGCAAGACGCCTTCCTCAGGGTACATTGCTAACTGCTAAATGGGCGCTAGTTTGATTACTTATACTCTATGGAGGAGTGCTGTTATTGGATATGAGGGTGAGGAGGAAGGGTATTAGGTGATCTTTTATTGGCCTTTGCATTGCGTGTTGTCATTGGCGGAAATAGGCGTTTTCCATTGGAGTTTCCTTTATTGCTTGCCACTGCTGGAAATCGGCGAATAGAAAATCGAGCAGCGACTGCAGCGTAGCGCTGTTTACTAACTGCCTAGTGTCGGGTAGGGCGCGTCAGCGCTCTGTTTACCCTCCGCCGCTGTGCCTACCGCGCGACTGTTGCTCTGCGAGAGCTGTCCTTCCGCAAAGCTCTCACTACTGGCAGCCAAGACGATCGGAGTCAGTACCCGTCTTCTCTATTCACGTTGTCGGGTCGCTTGGCTATTTCTATAGCCTCTCTCGTCTTCCTCCTCAAACTAAACGGCTGTTTCACCAGTACGCGGGCCTCTCGCAATTCGATCTTTATCCTGCACTCTTCCTGGTGTCCTTTTATTGTTTGAGACAGACGCATCTTTCGTGTTCAGATAACCTTGTGCTTATTGGACGCCCAGTCTCGCCTACATACACCAGTCCACATTCACACCCGATTTCATAAAATCCGACGGCATGAAACTTGTATCTTTGGTCGAGTTAAGGACATTTTTTATTTTGTTGCTACGGAAAGTCGGCTTAATAACTGCCTGACGAAGAATTTTGCCCAGACATTCAGTAACCCCTTGTACGCATGGTAGCAGGATGGTGTTCCGTGTTTCGTTCTGCATTTCTCTATTGCCATCCTTCTTTGCTGCCATAGTTTTATGTATGACTTGCAACAGATTTTAAAGATAATTTAAAACCTTCTCGCAACGTTTCTTCGCTGACACCCGCAACACAGTGAGGTAAGAATGAAAATTTATCGCCAACTACATATTCGCTCTTCATGCCGTAAAAGTGTCGCATCATGCGTCACGTTTTTGTTTATTACTTCTTCATTACTAACTCTTGCCAACGGCCTTGCCACAGTGATGAAACCGGTTCCTGTCGGATCACCGAAGTTAAGCGCTGTCGGGCTTGGCTAGCACTTGGATGGGTCACCGTCCAGGTCTGCTGAGTGCTGTTGGTAAGCGGAGTACACTCACTCATTGTCAGGCCAGTTTAGGAGCTACTTAACTGAGAAGTAGCGACACCCGCAAGGAAACTGACGATAGCTGGGAGAGCTGTGTGCTGACCACAGGCCCTTCCGTATCCGCATCCGGTAGCGCCTAAGGCCTGAGGATGACACGGCGGCCGGTCGGTATCGTTGGGCCTGTTCGGAAGATGATTATCACTAACTCCACTCGCAACACATTTCGCGGAAAGTGTCCTGTAAAATTACAGTGATGAGCCTATACATTATGACGACTTACTTAAAAGCGTGTAGATCGCTTCTGGAACGCAATTCAGCAGTGATTCTGCTTACCATGGATTCGACAAGTACTTGATAGGTTTCCAGAGGTTTGTGGCACCAGTTGCCTCCGCACAGGTTGCAAGCTTTCCGTAATGCACGGGCGGTCGGTTTGCACCTGCTTAGCGGGCGCTCGATTGCATCCCAGTTGGATTTCACCGGATTCAGATAAGCCGAATCTGATGGCCAAGACATCAGCGTGAATTCACTGTCTCGCTAATAACCACTGCAGCCGAGTTTTACACTAAACATTTTAAGATAAGGCCTCCAGCCTTTTCAAATTGAAAACTCTTCTTCCTAGGCCTTAAGCCGTTATATTGTTTGGTTGATATGCGGCATTCTTCAACCACTTTCCGTAGATGCTCACGAGAATAGCACGCGAGCAGCCGACCACCACTCGGCCACAACGACCTAGCTTTTCTGAAAGTCGCGTAAGTCTAAGGGCTTCATTTGTGCCACTTATTGTCTCTAGAATGACTCCCCTTCGTCTCTGCTCCGCTCATGTACTTCTCTTACCGAATCACATGCCCTTAGCGCCACCAGGCAGCATATAACCTCGCGGTGGGCAGTAGTCATAATATTTTGGCCCATCAGAGTATAACACTGTGCGACACTTAGTTCAAGACGTATGACGTCATAAATATTGAACTGCTTCAAAACGAAACCTCAGGGCGAAATTCGCTAGAGACATAGATGGAAACTGTGTAAAACTATGTGTAAAATGAATATACACTCCTGGAAATTGAAATAAGAACACCGTGAATTCATTGTCCCAGGAAGGGGAAACTTTATTGACACATTCCTGGGGTCAGATACATCACATGATCACACTGACAGAACCACAGGCACATAGACACAGGCAACAGAGCATGCACAATGTCGGCACTAGTACAGTGTATATCCACCTTTCGCAGCAATGCAGGTTGCTATTCTCCCATGGAGACGGTCGTAGAGATGCTGGATGTAGTCCTGTGGAACGGCTTGCCATGCCATTTCCACCTGGCGCCTCAGTTGGACCAGCGTTCGTGCTGGACGTGCAGACCGCGTGAGACGACGCTTCATCCAGTCCCAAACATGCTCAATGGGGGACAGATCCGGAGATATTGCTGGCCAGGTTAGTTGACTTACACCTTCTAGACCACGTTGGGTGGCACGGGATACATGCGGACGTGCATTGTCCTGTTGGAACAGCAAGTTCCCTTGCCGGTCTAGGAATGGTAGAACGATGGGTTCGATGACGGTTTGGATGTACCGTGCACTATTCAGTGTCCCCTCGACGATCACCAGTGGCGTATGGCCAGTGTAGGAGATCGCTCCCCACACCATGATGCCGGCTGTTGGCCCTGTGTGCCTCGGTCGTATGCAGTCCTGATTGTGGCGCTCACCTGCACGGCGCCAAACACGCATACGACCATCATTGGCACCAAGGCAGAAGCGACTCTCATCGCTGAAGACGACACGTCTCCATTCGTCCCTCCATTCACGCCTGTCGCGACACCACTGGAGGCGGGCTGCACGATGTTGGGACGTGAGCGGAAGACGGCCTAACGGTGTGCGGGACCGTAGCCCAGCTTCATGGAGACGGTTGCGAATGGTCCTCGCCGATACCCCAGGAGCAACAGTGTCCCTAATTTGCTGGGAAGTGGCGGTGCGGTCCCCTACGGCACTGCGTAGGATCCTACGGTCTTGGCGTACATCCGTGCGTCGCTGCGGTCCGGACCCAGGTCGACGGGCACGTGCACCTTCCGCCGACCACTGGCGACAACATCGATGTACTGTGGAGACCTCACGCCCCACGTGTTGAGCAATTCGGCGGTACGTCCACCCGGCCTCCCGCATGCCCACTATACGCACTCGCTCAAAGTCCGTTAACTGCACATACGGTTCACGTCCACGCTGTCGCGGCATGCTACCAGTGTTAAAGACTGTGATGGAGCTCCGTATGCCACGGCAAACTGGCTGACACTGACGGCGGCGGTGCACAAATGCTGCGCAGCTAGCGCCATTCGACGGCCAACACCGCGGTTCCTGGTGTGTCCGCTGTGCCGTGCGTGTGATCATTGCTTGTACAGCCCTCTCGCAGTGTCCGGAGCAAGTATGGTGGGTCTGACACACCGGTGTCAATGTGTTCTTTTTTCCATTTCCAGGAGTGTATGTGACATCTGCGTATGTGGGCAAAGCCAAGGATAAACACCTCCTCCTACACCCTGGACTAATTTCAACCAGACTTAGTACGTGTATTACTTATTATGTGAAAAGAAATACTATGGGGATAAAAATCAGTAACTTCTTACTGGGATGGAAACTACAACGCGTAGAGAGAAGGGGATTTATATACGGAGAGGGGAAAGATGAGATGGACAAATAGAATTTGAGTAGATACGTTCCCGGGCAATGCTGGATACTCAGCTAGCATATTATAAAAATGTACGTATGTGTGTATGTATGTACCACATCTCTACCTAAACTACTGGATAGATTTAGAATAAATTTGGTAAAACTATCAGATGCTATGTGACTGTGGAAGCGAGTAGTGGGTGCCATAGAAGCGTAACTGAGGAACATCTGGACCCATTTCAATCACATTTTGTATGTTATTATTTGTATTATTTCTTTATCTGTTCGTATAAAAATTCTGTGAGGTAAAATACCTCTACCACCGTTCGGAGTGGTGATGAAAAGCCATGAAATAAAAAAAATGTGCGATAAGATCCACTATTGGTATCGAATACATGTATTTCGGGGGTCGCTACATTCACTGGTGACAGTCCTGAGGAGGTTACATCCATAGAGATGTGAAGGGGGCGGAGTAGCCAAGACAGTCGAGACGTCTGTCGGCTCGTGAACCTGTCAGTTTTTACTCTACTGTACTTCATCGCGTTGTAACAAAGTAACGAGTGCTATCGCATCGCGCTACTTTGCGTTGTACCTCACGTCTGGCCAATTTACCAAGAGCTCTGCGTACTACTCATCACGCCCTAGGCTTCAACTACACTGGTGTTCAAAATTAAATCAACAAACCGCTATTTCCCTGTCCAGTGTCTAATTCACGATATGATCATATAAACTGTAAGCAAATGTCCATACTGTAGCGTTCTACACAGAAGATGGCATTCCGGTGAACGATGACGTCAGGCACCTGTCAAATGGGGTAGTACTTGCCGGGCAGACACACATCCACGATAGCTGTGTATACAGTCACGGACAGTGCAGTACGGCATAGAGAAGACGCCTGCCGGAGTCTCTGCGGTGGAGGGCCATACGATGAATGGAAGCAGGACGGTCGAAAAATCATGTAGCCCAGTGGCTTAATGTGAATCGTTCTGTTGTTTCTCGGACGTAGTGACAGTTTGTAGAGAACGAAAATGCATCCTGAAGATGAGTTCAGGGCCAACCACGTGCGACGTCAGAAACAAAGGACCATTATTTGGCTGTAGGGGCATGATGGTACCGTCTTAGCCGTGCATGGTAACTGGCGTCTGACGTCGCAGCATCCATTGGACGTGTTGTATCGAGGCAAACGGCGTAAATAAGGCTTCCGTAGAGTGGCCTTTACTGTCGGAAACATGCTGTATGTGTAGCTCTGACTCTTCTTCCCAGAATGGGACGTCTAGAGTGGAGTCATCAACATGCCAACCTGGATGGTCGAACAATGTGCCAATGTTCTTCTCACAGATGAGTCCCTATTTGGTCTGGAAAATGATTCTCGGCTGGTTCGCATCTGGAGGGAACGTGGAACACAACTTTGGTGATGACAATGATGATGTTTGGTTTGTGGGGCACTCAACTGCAGGGTCATCAGCGCCCATGCAAACTCCCAATTTTTACATAATCCAATTTTTAGCCACCGCCCCTAATGATGATGATGATGGAATGGTGAGGACAACACGAACATCCACTCCCTGGGCAGAGAAAATACCCAGCCCAGACGGGAATCGAGCCTGAACCTCGTGATCAAGAGGCGGCAACATACAATTATGGGACCCGAACATTGTGGAAAGAGACCGATATCGAGGTGGATCCTAACAATATGGGCAGGACTATGTTGACCACTCGAACTCCTATTCATGAACTTATACAGGTAAATCGTCAAGGTTTAACTACTGTCAGGTATCGTGAGGATATATTGGGTCCTAATGCGCAGTTGTTACGAGGTGCTGTTGCCCAGACTTCTTACTGATGGAAGATAATGTTCAACCTCATAGGGAACGGTTGGTTGTTGTTATCTTGGAAGATGCCGCATGCATGGCGTGGCCAAGGGACATGACTGAATTGAAATAAATTCCAGTTGGTACAGAATGCTGCCAGAGATTAGGATTCCTCTGCTGAGGGCAACTGGTGGCCGACTTGGTTAAAGTCTAATACAGTATAATAACACATCCGGAAAACTATGTGAAACAATTTTGTAAAGTCGGTAAAGAGACCAACTGCAACATAACCTTCCACTTGGGAGACCACTGGCCTATAGCCTGTGTCATTTACCATAGGCACTAGTAGATACAATGTCGTCCAAAATTAAATCAATCAAAGGAAATTTTGCAATGTTGCGTTTATTTTGCCTTAAAACCGTATAAACAGATGATCGATATGTAAAAACAATGTAAAGACTGCATTACGTAAACAACTGAAACATCCATTACTGTAGACCAAAATGTTCTTCGTTTCTCCCAACTTAAGGGATTTGCACACCCATTCTGACAACTGGTTAATGTGTTCAGTATGGCAACAATACGGGCGTGACAACGACGCAGCATGCTGTGAAAGGCGATGTCAATCTCGTATTTGGAAACATTTAAAGTCCATCTCGAATGTAAAAAATTTTTTGATGGGAACCAACAATCAGGCTTTAAGCTGGCTGCAAGCATGAGGTCGTAAAAGTAATAGTAACCTTTCAGTTTTCAATAAAGCATGAAAGGGGATCAGATAATCAGATCGGGTACGCATTGTGCTATATCTTACAGGTCGATCACACTAATCCCTAGCTGTTTCAGGATACAGAATATGGAGCGTGGGTTTTGACGGTTTTCGTTGAATTACCTTTGCTGTTCAGTAATCTAAGGGAGAACAGGATTGGGATCCAGATGCAGACGGTGTTAAACAGAAGCTTCTCGCTGGTGAACAAATTTGGGTTTACCATCTTGATAAAGAGTTCTTTTGTCTACGTAAGTTCAGTTACACCAGTAGAACTATTTACAGAACTAACAATAGCGATCTCGAAATCCTCTGTCTACTAGGAATAAAACTACTTGTATTAATACTACTACACCACAGCTAATACCAACACCAACAAAACTTCACAAAATTACTATCTAAAACCAAAAATTCAAGCGGCCGCTGGAACACTCAACAAAGTTAATGCACTGAATGAAAAATTTTCTGAAATATTTCACTAGAAACAATAAGAAACGTCAGCTGAAAACTAAAGCAAGACATTTACCAAACGACTTCAATGCACAGAAAACTCTAAAAACCACAGTGAGCGAAAGTTTCAAAAAGTTTATTAAATCATTATTTCGCCGCAAACAGCACGAAACACCGCTGAAAACTATTAAATTCAATAATCGTATAACAGTGCACAAACAACTTTTTCAGTACTTAACTTTATACCCGCCACAGCTGCAACTGCATGCCGCAACATGTATACGCTACTGAGGAGTGAGGCTTGGACGAACGATGTAATCACACTCACGAATAACAGACCACTCGAGTCAATAATACAGGAAGAAAGAATGAGATTAATGAAAATCCACTAATAAGTTACTTTTGCAGCAAATATTAAAACAAATATATTTTAAAATAAGTAACTGAAGACTAAAACTTTATAAAATATTGACGAGCAGTTTCAATAACAGTCCAGCAAACATAACGTCACACCAGAGGCATCAAAGATAATCCCAGTGACATGTGCTGTACGTTTCTAGCGTGGCCAACGGGTGTTAGCTGGATTGGGTTGTTTCGGGGAAGGAGACCCGAAAGCGAGGTCATCAGTCTCATCTGATTAGGGAAGGATGGGGAAGGAAGTCGGCCGTGCCCTGTGAAATGAACTATCCCGGCATTTGCCTGGAGTGATTTAGGGAAATCACGGCAAACCTAAATCAGGACGGCTAGACACGGGATTCAGTCGTCGGCCTCCTGAATGCGAGTGCAGTGTGTTAACCACTGCGCCACCTCGCTCGGTAACAGGTGGTAGTATTGTGGCTCTTTGTACCTGGTAATTGCAGATGGCATTCACAACACTGACTCCCCTCTACCACTCTCATTCCTCCCCAGCTTTGGGAGAAGCATGGAGGTGAATTAGGTTGACAAGTAGAGCCATCGCCTAGATTGGTATTGATGGTCTTGAATCGGTGGTTGCACTGACTGGACAGCTAATAGTTGTGGTGGTGGTGATGTAGGTGGAGGGGTGAGGCCGTCTGAGAAGAGTGCACAGATGCGGACTCAGATGGGAACGTATAGGATGACTGTTTGCAGTCCAGTGACACCATATGGTTATTCCCATCGAGGGTATGGTGACCTCGCCCAACAATCTTGTGAGGACTGGAGAATGAAAGTTGAAGACCAGGCCTAACCCACTCAGTCTGGAACATTTTGGAGACCTAATGTCTAGAAAAGAGGTTTGAAGAGGCCAAATGGAGTGCTGATGCCGCGTGGGATTAGCCGAGCCGTCTGAGGCGCTGCAGTCATGGACCATGCGGCTGGTCCCGGCGGAGGTTCGAGTCCTCCCTCGGGCATGTGAGTGTGTGTGTTTGTCCTTAGTATAATTTAGGTTAACTAGTGTGTAAGCGTAGGGACTGATGACCTATGCAGTTAGTCCCATAAGATTTCACACATTTTTGGAGTGCTGATGGCTGTCTTCTGCTTGTCTTAGACCTTGACTAGTATCTGCATGAACGCTTTTGTACAGCATAGGACGTTGAACAGTGAAACATGGTGCTCCAGGATGGTATGCAAGGGCTGGGAAGTGGCAAGAAGGTTCTCATATTATCCTGCATCACTACCATGGATAAAATTCAGCAAAAAGCTTAGCAAGATACAGTGGATACTTACAGTTGAGCAGTTGGTGTCCTTGTCAATAAGACGAAAGCCAGCAATGTCAGCAAGGAGCCGAGACACACACGAGACAGACACACAGGTAGGACCAAAGTCTATACAAAAAATAAAAAAAACAGGGAGGCGGGATACTGCGTCTGATACGAATAGTGCTGTGAGGCAGCATAGCATCTCTGCTCACTCAATCGCAAATTCAGCTGGTTTTTGGGTGGTGAAGTTGGCGTGGTTACACGGTAGGCAGCAGCAGGAAGCTTGTTCGCCAAATTTGCGATGGTGCCAAATTGTAGTAGACGATCACGGGTACACTGGTGGGGTCGGCAGTGTGGGAACAGTAGCTGGCTGGGCATAAAGTGCAGATACTTGTGATGTCAGGAATTTGATCTTGGTCTAAAGCAGCTGGAGTTCTTGGCAAGCAGTGGTGGGTTCAGAAGTATTCCAGTCCACTGTGTTGACAGGTGGTGAGGCTGTCATGTTCAAGACAACACTGGTAGTGACAACATGAGCTGGGCCAGGAGATGGGGCTGTGGTGAGTACCTCAACCACAGCGTCTGCGAGAGCCTTTATGTGTTGCAGTAGATGTGCATGCTCTGTTGCGAGAATATCATGTATATGGCTAGGCACCAAGTTCAGCCAAAGCATATGGAGCAGCTCACCTGGGATCATGCCTACATAAACCATGCTAAAAATTTAGTTTAGGCGTGTGATAGTGTTCTGTCACCAACGTCATTGTCAGTAATAGCCGACATATGCTCCCAGCAGCGAATGACTTCCCTCTAGGAGTGCTGATATAGCTCGATGTTTGGTGACATGGTGACGATGTCCGTGACTTCGGTGGTTTAACGCTCGTCAAGCTGGCTGACAACACAAGAACACTTTGCATGCTCCAGTGTTACGCCACTACAATTGAAGCTGGCCTCGACGTATGTGAAACGGCCAGAAGGTGACTCAGGGAACCATGCAATATAGCACACAGAGTGTTGATGAGATAGCAAGGTTAGCAGCAGCTATATTAAGCCACGGTAATGGAAGCTGGCCTCGACCTGTGGGAACCACAGAGGGCTGGATGGGTAGGTCAGAAGCAGAGGCACGAGAACATGGAATGCAGCTCGCCAGGCGATATGAGACACCATGCAGCTACTCAAAGTGCTGTAGACACTCTGCCTCCCGGATGACCTCTAAAATCGCTGGACATATAGACTGCCCGTCGCAAGAGCGGCCACTGACGTCACTGTTCAGTCACCGCTCGGTTGACCTCTGCATGTACTGAACATACCTTCACACAGTCGATTTTCTCCCTGCAAACTATGACTTCATTTCGAAGATCTAAAATTCCACACGGTGTGTTGTGCAACAGTAACTTATAGTCTGAGGATTTGCCATCCTCTTTGGAAGGATTGTAGCCAAAGAAATCCGTGTGCTTGTTCGACAGTACTGGACATACCTTCGTATGGTGAGAGGTGGGACCACCTAATGCGCCCAGGAACGTGATCGTTTTGGTGGTCTAGGTGTTGTGGTGTCGGGACGCATAACGTTGCATGGGTGTACTGACCTCCGAATGTTTCGGCAGGATACATTCATCGGTCAACATAATTGTGACGCTGAACTGCTTACCAATATGCGTCTTTTCAGGGGTGCATTCGACCATGACTTCAGTTTTATAGATGACAATGAGCGACCGCATCGAACAACTGTGCATGTGGAGGAGCTTGCTGAATGAGAGGATGTAGGCGAGTGGACTTGCCGGTCCATTCCCTTAATGTGCACCCCATAGAGCACATGTACGATGCTCTGGGGAGACATATTGCAGTTATCAACCACACTGGTGAACTGGTGACACCCTACCACAAAACTCGTCACCAACCTTATGGCTAGCTTGGCAGGATGTATCAGAGCATGCATTGCCATCCGTTATGACCAAATACCCTATTAAAAACCATGTCCCGCTTTTTTCAATGTACAGGGGACAATCAAAAATAGCGGTGACTTCAGTAACATCATTGTCTCTGGACAAATGTCACTTCAGTTTGTCTCATTACGTATTTCTTTAGTTACTTTCTGCTCTACAGTGTAGCCGTTCTTTCAATGTATGTTCCAAGTTTGGCTAAATGGTTCAAATGGCTCCGAGCACTATGGGACTTAACTGCTGAGGTCATCAGTCCCCTAGAACTTATAACTACTTAAACCTAACTAACCTAAGGACATCACACACATCCATGCCCGAGGCAGGATTCGAACCTGCGACCGTTGCGGTCACGTGGTTCCAGACTGTAGCGCCTAGAACCGCTCAGCCACTCCGGCCGGCAGGTCCAAGTTTCATACTTGGAGTCACACAGTATGCGAAATCTGCTATCGTTACTAAGTTTTGCACACCAGTGTTTGTAAATGTTCCAGTGTGTAGTGCATTACGAACTAGGAACTGAGTGAGCTCCGTGTTACGAGAAAACCAGTACACGCCAACACAGATCCGCTCACTGGACGCCGCTGCGTTTCACCTGTTTGATCACTGTGCTATCACTTTTTTCCATTCCTGCAGAAGAAAGAAGCAGACTGACAAATAAAGAACCGAATTTCTTAGTAATCGCACACCAGTGTAGTAACAGTTTTAGTCGTCCATGGATCACTTTTCCAAAGATATTTGAAGTGTCATAATGTCATAGCGTTACAGTTTAAGAAGAAACGTAATTCATATATCGTCATTGTCATTGAAGAAAAAATACCTCGTAATTGCTCTGTGTCGATATTACGGGTAAACGCAAAAGTACAAGCAGCCAGAGCACACTGTAATTGCTAGTTAAGTATCTCTGCGTGTTGGAAAGCAGTCTTGAGTCAAGGCTTCAGACAGCGCAAACAGACATGTTTCCGCAAGCCGGCCTTTTCACCAAGAACGTGGCGATTTGTTATTCAGAACAACCGACAGCTGGCAGCCACTGCACCGATTTCGGATCCTCTTTTTAGCTGCTATCTGGAGGCGTCTCATGGCGATGCGGCAGGACCGTCCGCGAAGACAATCAAGCAGATTCCGACGCTCCAGTTACGCGCCGCTTCATTATTTCGCATTTACGCTGTGTTTACACCTAGTTTTACTTCGACTCACACATTGTCCTTTTAGCTTCATTTCCATTGTAAAGAATCGAAAATAGCTTCGTTGCTCTGAGTTAAGTATACCGTCTGACCGAACACCGGTAAACGGATATGGAGGAACGTGTCTAGTGAGAAGATCTTGAAAAAAGTATGCGAAGAACAGTGCTGCTGAAACGATGGTTATGCTTCTTTTTATTCATCAGACTTCTGACTGGTTTGATGCGGTCCGGCAGGAATTCCTCTCCAGTGCCAACTGCTTCATCTCAAAGAAGGACTTGCATCCGACGTCCTCGTTTATTCACTGGATGTATTCTAATCTCTGTTCTTCTACAGTTTTTGTCCTCTACAGTTCTCTCTCTGTACGCAGCTCGTGGTCTTGCGGTAGCGTTCTCGCCTCCCGCGCACAGGGTCCCTGGTTCGATTCCTGGCGTGGTCAGGGATTTTCCCTGCCTCGAGATGACTGGGTGCTGCTGTGTTGTCTTCAACATCATCATTCATCCCTATTACGGTCGGAGGAAGGCAATGGCAAACCACCTCCGCTAGGACCTTGTGTAGTCGGCGGTGCGTGTCTCCCGTATAGTTTCCTAAGCTCCTCGGAGTATGGGACCTCATCATCACAGTTCTCTCTAGTACCGTCGAAGTTATTCCTTGAAGTCTTAACGACCTATCGTTCTGTACCTTCTTCTTGTCAGTCTTTTCCGCGTATTTCTGTCCTCGCCCAATTCTGCGGAGAACCTCCTCGTTCCTTACCTTATGAGTTCCCCTAATTTTCAACATCCATCTGTAGCACTACATCTCACATGCTTCGATTCTCTTCTGTCCCGGTTTTCGCGCAGTCCATTTTTCACTACCATAAAGTGCTGTGCTCCAAACGAACATTATCAGAAATCTCCTTCTCACCTAAAGGCCTATACATGCTGCTAACTGACTTCTCCTGGCCAGGAAAGCCCTTTCGCCAGCGCTATTCTGCTTTTTATGTCATCTTTGCTCCGTCCATTATGGGTTATTTTACTGCATAGGTAGCAGAATTCCTTAATTTCACCTACTTCGTGATCCCTGATACTCGCGTTAAGTTTCCCGCTGTTCTCGTTTCTGCTAATTCTCACTACTTTCGTCGTTCTTCGTTTTACTCATTGTCCATATTCTGTACTCATTAGACTGTTCATTCCATCCAAAAGATCCTGTAATTCTTCTTCACTTTCACTGAAGGTAGCAATGCCACCAGTGTATCTTATTCTTATCATTGATATCCTTTCACCTTGGATTTTAATCTCACTGTCGAATCTTTGTTTTATTTCCGGCATTCCTTCTTCGATGTGTGAATTGAGCAGAAGGTGCGAAATGCTGCATCCGCGTCTTATGCTCTTTAATCCGAACACTTCGTTCTTGGTCTTCCAGTTTTACTGATCCATCTTGGTTCATATTGTATATTACCCGTCTCTCCATATAGCTCACCCCTATTTTTCTCAGAATTTCCAACATCTTGCACCATCTGACATCCTCGAACCGTTTTTCCAAGTCGACAAATCGTATGAACGTGCCCTGCCTTACTTCCATTATCAATCGCAACGTCAGAGTTCCCTCTCCGGTATCCTTACCTTTCCTAAAGCCTAACTGGTCGTTATCTAACAGACCCTTAATTTTCTTTTCCATTCTCTTGTGTATTATTCGTCTCAGCTACTTGGATGCATGAGCTGTTAAGCTGAATGTGCGACAGTTCTCGCACTTGTCGGCTCTTGCTAACTTGGGAATTGTGTGGATGATGATTTGCCGAATGTCTGATGGTAAGTCGTCAAACTCATACATTCTACACTCCAACGTGAATTGTTGACAAGCTCGATGGAATGTTATGTATCCTTTATGCCTTACTTGATCTTAATTGGTCCAAAGATATTTTAAAATCAAATTCTGTTACTGGATCCTCTATCTCTTCTAAATCGACTCCTGTTTCTTCTTCTATCACATCAGACAAATCTTCCCCCTCATAGAGACCTTCAATATAGTCTTTCCATATATACGCTCTCTCATCTGCATTTAACAGTAGATTTACCTTTTATGCTGTTTCCACTAGCCCAGATTGTAGCTGAACATTTTGCTTGATCCATTCAGTGAATCGGAATTCTTCACTGCCCTAGCCCTTTGCCCTCATATAGCCCCATGGCCTATCAGCATTCCAAAACCGAATGCTGAAATATCTGTCAGTGGACTGTCAGCGTCATCTCCTTACCATCTTCAACTGTATCCCCTAAGCGTGTGAGCAAATGCGAAGGCAGAAAAGCGCGCTTCCAACAGCTAGTGATGCTTTCAGAAGGAATGCTGTAGGATTTGAGTATAAATTGTAACCACTTTGAGCACCCCACTTAATGTCAACATGAAGATGACTATCATATGACAGAATGATCAATATCCCAACTAGTTTTTGTTTCAGCACATATTTTAACATGGTTTTTTAAAATTTTGATCGGTACTAACTCCTGTGAGAATATTTTTTAACTGTCTGCATATGTGGGCTTAAATGTCAGTGTTCTAGCGATTCCGACGTGGTTTGATAAGTATGGCAAATTTCCATGAAAGAACTCAATCTTTTTGTTGCGCCTTCTTGGTTGGAAAGTTTGATTATTTCAAGGACGGTATGAAGAATTTCATCACTGTGACGCTTACTGTTCATTGTTCACAGCTGTCTGACAAGATCATTGTGTCGATTACAATTAAAAATGGAGAAAACAGAGTTTCGTTCTGCTATCAAACATTATCATTTGAAGGGTTGAACTGCACATAAATCAAAACAGAATCGGTCGAAGTTCTCACGGACTCCACACCATCACTGAAGACCATTTACTTTTGGCTTATTGAATTTAAACATGGTCGGACAAGCACCAAAGATGAAGCGCGCTCCGGCTGTTCAGTTGAGCTCACCACAAAGGAGACCATTGACAAAATCCGTGACATCGTAATGCAAGGCCGGATAATAAAATACTCAGAAGATTGCTGAGACTGTAGACTTTTCAACTGAGCAAGTGCACGGTGTGACTTAGGAAGTCGGGATTAGCATGGAAGGTCAAGGCCCCTATAATGTCACTCCTTAAACACAACAACTAGTAGATCAATAATTTATTCAATACCACATGTATAAAACAGTTAACATACAATCAATACGTAGCTGTCTTAAAAACAATCCACAAAATGACCAATAGCTTCCTTCCCAAGCTAGCAGGAAATTAGAATTACTCAGTGAACAATAAATCTGAAGTAATTTAAAAAGGTGGCTCTGATAAAAAAAATTTCAGCAATGACACAACCAGCATAATACGTTACACTTAATATAATTCATTGACAAGCAATTTTTTTTAAATGCATGACATGTTAAATGTTTATCAAATGGGCAGCCCTGGGCAAAAGGTGACTTAACTTAAAATGCCGGAAACAGCAGACCAGCCGTCCAAAACAACACCTAAACCCCGGGGTCCCACAGGGAGTCACTTTGAAACGTCCCTTAGAAAAATTAAACAAGACTGTGCTTAAACTCACACACAATACTTTTTAGCTCAACGCAATCTGACTTTCAATAATCCCTACAAAAGAATGGCCCTGACTAACATTAACCTATACCTTTCACAAATCACTTACCTCACAAAAATCTTCGTTACTCGAACTACTGCAATACAGCGAGCGCCACTACTGCCAGCTAAATAAAAAATTCAAACTACAGAAGGCACTAACTACTGATAGGCATAGTTAGCAAATGAAAGATTTTTATAGAGAAAAACAATGTATTTACCTTAATATTGTCCAAAAATCATATTATATATATCAGTTCATGACATCCAATCTTACAAATTTACTCTCTCTGTCCAAATCATCCGCTCTCACAACTCCGCCATCTCACTCCCCACATCCACCACTGCTGGCAGGTGTCCAACTGTGCAACGCTATGCGCTGTTCACATCCAGCTGCCCAACACTACAATGGCAGACAACAATGCAAACTAGCCACAGACTGCACACAGTACAGCCAGTGATTTTCATACAGAGCGCTACGTAACGTTGCCAATAAGAAAACATAGACAGCCTACTTACATAGCCCCATGCTCCCCACAAAAAATTTTACAAATTGTTTTGGGCACTGGCCAACACATATTTGTTAAAATTTTTTCACAATTATAATAACAAAGAAATAAAATGCACACACTTATTGATACAACGTTGGTCAAAAGCTGAAATTTTCTCACAGTCCAGAAAGACAGTCCTGATCATTCTTCACAGTAAAATTGCAGTGTTTTTCTCAAAGTCTGAGCAGTAAAAGAAAATGCACATGGAAGTAGTGGATTTCCATGCAGTCTTGAAGAAGTAGTGTTGTCCTTCCAATGGAAAGACAGTGTTGACTCTCGACATGCAGCTAAATAAAAAATTCAAACTACAGAAGGCACTGACTAATGGTAATGGGCCACAACAGAGCAAACCTACAGCAGAGCCATTCGAAGTTTTGAAGAATATTGGTAGGTAGGTCATCACAGAGTAGACCCATTGTAGTCCTGGTAGAGATTACGGTATTGGTGGGCCACCAGAGATGCAGACCCACTGCAGTCCTTGTAGAAATAATGGTACTGGTGAGTCAGCAAAGGTGTAGACCCACTGTAGTCCTTGTAGAGATGGCCAGCAACCATCTGTTGTGACTGCGCAGGTGAACAATCACCATTGAAGAGTCTTGCGGATGATATAGCATGTCCATAACCACCACTTGTGCACTCACAAAGTTTTTGGAATTGTCCTTATAACCAGCAATGCTGTTATCCAGTCCCTTGCTGAATTATTAACACATGTGCAAACACTAACAGTCCCTACTTCTCACATATTGTCCATATACTATGACCAACAGAAACGTGTGCAGTGAAATGTAACTTACAAGTTAATAATACGATGAACTGGTGTCAATTACAATTTTATAACATGAGAATACAATTACAAAGGTACAAAATACATCATTATAGAACATAACAATACAGATAACATTTGTAGTATAGGCTTTACAAAAGAATCGAAATAACATATACATCAGTGTCACAGGAATTATGACATGAGTACATACATAAAAGATCAGAATAACTTTCGAAACATCAACTTCACACATGAGCATTAAAACAGAAGAGAATAAATAATGTCTAAACATCTTTACAAAGTAAATAACACATTATCAGAAAAATTCTACAACGTAATTCTTATTAGCTAAACACATTAAGACAGGAAAAACACAAATTCACATAGTGTAATAACACAAAAATACGGTACAGGGTTTGTTTTCCGTGTGACACTTGGTGCTGCAGTCCACCCCAAAACTTCATTCCATATATCTTTCCTCTTATTTCAACATTTATTTTCTATTATCTTACCTCATCATTTATTTCCAAGAAAATCCTAACTACACCTGTTGTCCCTAAACCCTACTTTTTTTGTTCATATCCTCTTTCAAAATGTTTTTTTGGCCAAACCATTTTCTTATAGCTTCTCAATGCATTTCTTCCAATTCATCACAACTTGTTGTCTTATATGACCTACCCCATCTTAAGCTAACTTAAATCTACTGAGCTCAGATGCTAAACAAAGGGATGAGGCAATGCAGCAGCACAAAACAATTAACGCAAACAGCAATGACAAAAAAATGCAAATTGGCAAAGCAAGCAGCAATATTAAAATTAATATAAGGCAATGAGCAGCAAACAAGAAAAATAAATCAGTAGTAAAACTGGCTTAACAGAGTAATGTAAAGTGAAATTTAGTAGCACTATGCCTGGCAAACAGCAGCAGCAAATGCAATAACTTATATCTAAACATGACATAGCTCAAGCAGAAAAAATATTACAGAAAAATGGCCATTTTTAATACCTATGTCACATCTTAACACTAGAGTGATGCATCACAAAAACTTACTCTGCAAGAAAGTTACCAAGTCATTAAAAAATTATTTATCCAATTCCTGTGAAGGGAAATGTCTATTTGTGCTCTCTTTTCTAAGAAAGTACATCATAAACGTATTCTTTACTGGGTGTGTAGACAGAAAATAGTGATATTAGTACATCTATCAAATTTTATAATAACCAATGCTGCAGTGCAGCTAGAAACTAGATATTAAAGAAAATGAGCAAATATGTACAAAGGAAGGCATGAAACATAATTCATTAGCCATATGGCATTTCATAAGGCAGTAAAAAAATCTCTCAACTAGAAAGACAGTAGTCATAATCAGGTGTATAGACATAAAAATACTTCTCGTCATTTCATTAGGCATTTCAGTAACGTCCCCTTAGAAAAGTTGTACATGACTGTGCTTATACTGACACACAATATTTTTTAGCGCAACGCAATCTGACTTTCAATAATCCCTACAAAAGAATGGCCCTGACTAACATTAACCTACACCTTTCACAAATCACTTACCTCACAAAAATCTTCGTTACTCGAACTACTGCAATACAGCGAGCGCCACTACTGCCAGCTAAATAAAAAATTCAAACTACAGAAGGCACTAACTACTGATAGGCATAGTTAGCAAATGAAAGATTTTTATAGAGAAAAACAATGTATTTACCTTAATATTGTTCAAAAATCATATTATATATATCAGTTCATGACATCCAGTCTTACAAATTTACTGCCTCTGTCCAGATCATCCGCTCTCACAACTCCGCCATCTCACTCCCCATGTCCGCCACTGCTGGCGGCTCACCTCCAACTGCGCAACGCTACGCGCTGTTCACATCCAGCTGCCCAACACTACAATGGCAGACAACAATGCAAACTAGCCACAGACTGCACACAGCACAGCCAGTGATTTTCATACAGAGCGCTACGTAACGTTGCCAATAAGAAAACATAAACAGCCTACTTACAACTTCCCTTCAGACGACACGTCACAGCTTCTGTGCACCGAAGCGGAACGTGGCGACGCTCCTACACACTCCAACTCGCAGAAAACTGGAACACAAACAGACCGCAGAAAACACGGCAAACACCAAGCAAACATCAATTAATATAAATTAAGAGATCAATAAACAATATAAGTTAAAAAACCGACAAGTGATTTCAATAGAAACTACTTAGACTTGTACACAAATGCAATTCTGTAAAATAATGTCAGACCTTTAGACTCTCATAGTTTACCCAACAATATTTACACATATGATTAAAGCCAACAGTATGTACCAAGACGCAATGGCAATAATGTCAACATAATATCACGTTATTCAAATGCACAAAACACAACAAAACTAGGTTTGTGCACTTTAATTTAGTTGCATGGGTCTGCAATGCAACTGCGGATTGTGTAAGCTTGGTATGCAGAAAATGAGAACTAGATAATGAGCTAATATCTTCAATATCTTACAGTTACTACATCTTTTGGGGACGCTGAGTTCCTTAAAGGAAATAGTGACTGCTGGTCTCCATCGCATCACACACCTTGCCGGCTGCTCTTACTTCAACAACACATACATTAGGGCAACCAACCAACAAGTGACAGTCGCTACAACGCAAGTAGTTCCACGAAACGAAGACACCAACACTACTTACACCTCCGATGGAGAGCGTTGTTCGAGATGGTCTCGAGGAATGGGTCTGTCCAAGAAACAGGCGCCAAAGCAATGCGACGAGCAGCGCTCGGAGTTGACATCAGACAGGTGCATCACAAACTCGTGACCGTCCTGGAAGGTAGACCGGCCACGCCGCTGCTGGCCGAGCCCGCGTGTGGCCGGCCGGATTGGCCGAGCGGTTCTAGGTGCTACAGACTGGAACCGCGCGACCGCTACGGTCGCAGGTTCGAATCCTGCCTCGTGCGTGGATGTGTGTGATGTCCTTAGGTTAGTTAGGTTTAAGTAGTTCTAAGTTCTAGGGGACTGATGACCACAGCAGTTAAGTCCCACAGTGCTCAGAGCCATTTGAACCATTTTCGAGCCCGCGTGTTTTGCTCCTTCGTCCCCTCAAGCACGTCCTAGCACCAGGCAGCCAGTCCGACGACCAACTCCCGACCGCAAATACCCGCCTTCAGATCACAACTGGGCAAAGACCGTAGTACAGCCGGGTAATCGATAGTCGTACGAAAGAGCTGGTGTGCCAGAAAAGGCGCACCCAGGCTCACACGGAGAATTGGTGGGTTCAACGATTGCTCACAGTCGACCAAATGCATTTCCGGCAAAACATTACAACACAGTGTATCACGATGTTTAATCTCAATCCACAAGACTTTTTCCTCCGAATTGTGGCTGCTGATGAAACATGGATCAATAATTACACACTGGAGTCAAAACAGTAGGCAAAGAAGTGGACAAAGGCTTTTGAAAGCGCGCCGAAGAAGGCAGAGGCCATTTTTGTTAGCTGGTAAGGTGATGCCTACTGTTTTTTGGGATTTCCAATGAGTAATCCTCAAGGATTACTTGGAAAATGATAGAACCATAACTGGACGCTATCATGCCTCATTGTTGGATCGTTTTAAACTTGCGTTGGCTGCAGGAAGACCAAGGTTAGCACGCAAAAAGTGCTCTTTCACGAGGATAGTGCGCCATCCCACACATCAGCCATAACAATGGCGAAAGTGGTTGAATTGGACTCATCGACCCCATTCACCAGACTTAGCTCCAAGTAGCTTGTTCCTGTTTCCTGACTTGAAACATTGGGTTGCTGGGAAGAACTTTTCTTCAAATGAGGAAGTGATAGTTGCAACCAACGAATGTTTTGCAGGGTTTGACGGAACCTATGTTCCTATAGGATGAAGAAGTTGGAAAATCGCTGGACCAAGTTATACCACTCAGAGGAGACTATGTCGAGACATAAAGTGAGTTATTTACGAAACGAACATTTTTCTTGCTTTTTTACAAGACTTACCAAGACATAAAGTGAGTTATTTACGAAATGAACATTTTTCTTGCTTTTTTACAAGACTTACCAAACTACCCTCCTAGCTGCTACTTGACGATACAAGAATCGCACTTTCGTTGCGTTTAAGTCTCATAAATTTCACGATCATTACCACCTTGAGTCCTGACCAAGCGAGGTGGCGCAGTGGGTAGCACACACGACTCGTATTCGCGAAGACCACGGTTCAAATCCCCGTCGGGCAATCAAGATTTAGGTTTTCCGTGACATACCTAAATCGCTCCAGGCAAATGCTCAGATGGTTTCCTTGATAAAGGCACGATCGATTTACTTTCCCATTATATTGTAATCCGAGTCTGTTGCTCCGTCTTAGTAACCGCGTTGGGATGTTTACTCTTCCTAATCTTTCTTTCGTCCTTGACTCCCTATCGCAATCGCGCTCATCGACCTAATTCGGTGAAATCACGCACTTATAGTAGGCTGAATCCAAACGTAGACAATCGGTTTTCGATTTTGATCTATATCATTCCGTGTTTTCTGTCTTGAGCCAATCACGTTACTAAATTAGGAGGGCTATTCGGAAAGTAAGGAACGATAGGTCGCGAAATGGAAACCACAGTGAAAATCATAACTGTTTTATTTGCAACTTCGAGCTACTTATCCCCATAGTTGCCGATCCGACTTAGACGTTCGTCGTAGTGTTGTACCAACTTTCCAGTACCCTCGTTATAGAAGGCAGCTGCCAGTGCTATCCGCCAGTTGTCTACGCTGGCCTACAGCTCGTTGTCTGTGCCAAAATGTTGTCTTCGTGGCCAGCGGTTCATGTGAGCAGAAATGAAACGCAGAGGGAGACAATTACTGGCTGTATTGTGGGTAATCAAACATTTCCAATTGAAAACGATGCAGGAGCATCCTCACTGCCCCTGCAGAATGAGGCTGAGAATTGGCTTGAAGAAGAAAACGCACGACGGTTGTCTAATGTTGGCTGCATAGCATCAGGCGGAATTTCTCGCCAGGCCCTCGTGTTTGGCGGGAGACACTATTGTTCTAGGTATCTTTATGTGCTCCCTGTGTGCTCAGAACTAAAATGAACGACGTAACGCGATCTACGGCATACAAGAGACACTGCACAACTCACCTGTGCCAAACGTCATCGGATTTTCACTATGGTTTCCATTTCGCGACCTGTCGTTCCTTGCTTTCCGAATAATCCTCGTACCTTACACAAAATTATTAAATAATTAATATCAGATAAAGAAATGAAACCCTATTGGTCCCCCCTCTAAATGTCTGAACTACTGAAGTACATTGTACAGTCCAATAGTACCTTAAACTGGCTTCTTACAGATCACAATTTCCCCTAAGTGTGCCATCCATACACACAACACATATCCCCGTTCTCATATTCTCACTTAGGAAAAAAAACGTATTATTTAACATCTAATGTCACCAAAAATGAAAAATATTGTATAAATAGTCTACAAAATACTGTTTGTCTAAGATACTGAAAGGCTAGTTACAACATAATACTTCTTCACTTACTTTTACCTAATACATATCATAGACTTTTAATTGTCATTTCATCCCCTCGCGGCCAATAAGGGCGGGGTGAATTCTTGTCAACGGTACAGGTAACCGGCTCTTCAGCTAATGGAAAATAAAAAAGTAAAGAGGATGAAAAAAATATGAAACAGATAGCGGAGATATACATACCGAATTTAAACTTTTTAAAGCGTCAAAAGTAAAATGGAAGTTTTGAGATAGACAATGGTTGACTTCCTGCACTTGTAGTTAAAAACAGTAATAATAAAAAAAATAAAATACAACAAGCGCACATTTAAAACATGAAATATAGGGAAGAAGCAGTTTCCTGTCACCAGAACCTGGAACTATCTCCATGAGGTAGGAAGTCAGTTGTTGAAGGCGAAAACGTTGGTCGGTGATAATGGTAGGAATGTGGTGGTATAAGGATGGAGGATTGGTGCATTGCAGCGATGGGGCAGTACTGGCCTTGGGATAATAGAAGTGGTGGAATACAGGGAAGAACTAGTGGCACTAATGGTTGTTGGGGAAAAGGGGATGGGAAAGAAAGGCAGAAGGGGAAAAAAGAGGGTAAGCAAACGTGGGGATGGGAGGGAGAGAAAGTCCTGATAAGGTGGACTGGGTGGGGTTACGTATGAATGTGTCAGGAAGTTACTTATTAATGAAAGTTCTAAGTTCTGTGTTTCATGCAATTTCGTGTATTTAAAATACGTAATGTTAGTACGGTGTTAACATTACAAACAACCATACTAAGCTTTACTTCCTTTACTGTATCGTAAAGTTGTAATTTAATTAGCAATAGTGAACGTAGTGATTCGTCAATTGTAAGGTAGCGACATCGATTGGCTGTAGCGGAAGGCTGCCTTATGCCAGAACGTCTGCCACGGCGTGGTCCTACATGGGCGGTGTACGCTGCTACGCAACGCATGAAACGTTGGTTTTTCAGGATTTCATGTCAGGAAAGCGTGTGTTGACTCTCATATAACCGATGTGAACGGTATCCGCCGTTCTCTTTGGCACGGAGGGAATCACTGTATTCGATAAAAATCATTACATTTGAGTTCAGATTGTGCTTTAAATAGTCAGACGAGCTTGTGAAAGAATTTGGACTGTGGCTTCGTACATCACTTCTTCTTTATGTAGCGTTGTATACTAGCATCACTGAAACACACAAAAAAAACCTACTTCTTATTTCCGTAATGTGATGTAATAGGGGTTTAAAATAATCAGTGGAACTTCGGGATCAAGCTCTGTCCACATGTATCCTGTCACTTTTTGGGCCCAACAAGAAATTGCGTTCCCGCGCTGTTAGATACCACCAGAGTCTCACACAGTACACAGACCTCACATAAAAAGACGACCACGTAATCTCAGTACAGAATAATAACATGTAATAACTGGGTACTTCTTACCGTGTGTAATTAAATATACTGCTTCCTTTCAAACTTTAAATGAGACGTATTAGAAACGCCAAAAAACAAATATATGTATATGGGTACTTTCATTTCTCCTTTATTTCGTACTAATAGTTGGGCAACAAAGAAATGTCCGCTGTTTCACTTACAAACTCGCGTGCTGTAAGTATCCAATAAAAACGAGGATACTTAAAATACCCATTACGTCACAAGTGTCGTTGATTTGTCGTGTTTGCAAAATGTCCTCAAAATTCGTTGAGGGAAGAAGAGGAGCCCATGAAAGAAAATGCGTTGTTATTACGTTTCAGATGAATTGCAGGTAATAGCAACGTGAAGCGGCGCAAAGGTACGGCTTATGTAGATATTATGACGTTATGTTAATTTATAGGACTGTTGTGCAGACTCTGCTAACGCCGAAACGATCACTTTGCGCTGCCCTTCCTACAGAATGACAGGTATTAGGTTGCAAGAGAATGGCCGAGACTTCAAACCGTATTTTTACGTCCCGCAGATGCGAACAAATTGAGACGTCGAGGAAAGGAGCGTCTGAGCTTAAAATCAAGCGTAACGGATAATGGTGGGATACTTGAGAAATATATGGTGAACACTTTTGCAAACGACTGTAAGTCTGATGACTCTTTTAAGCCTGTCAACGTCGTTAGAGAAGTTGTACTCTTGCGGTTATTGCAAATTCCTTTTAGCGGGGAGCAGAACGCTGTCCACAATTTTCAAACTCGCAGCAGCACTTTTCATGTATGGAAAATCGAAAGAACTTGCTTGAAAAAAAAAAATAGAACCGCATGCTATCTTTTATTATTGTTTTTCCCGCCTTAAGCTTGCTGTAAGACTTTTCACCAGACGTGTTTCGCTTTTATTTGCAAAATATCAGCAGCGGTCACTCTGAAAAAATGGTTCACATAGTATGTTTCTACAGTATGCTCTTTATAGATTAGTTTTTATCTATAAATTTGGCGTACATCTTGCTTACGGTATTTTTCTTTTCTTTTTTTACATTTTCTTAAGTCCACTGCTAGTTTCCTCGTTGTTAACAGAGGCTGAGGTCGAAAGAAACTTAGTTTCATTTCCACATTTCGCAATTTTTCAGGTTTTACCAACCAGCTTTTTTCAGGATTTGCTCTATTTTTGCACTTCAGTTTCGAAAACTTCTTGTCCTCGTAAAATTTGAGTTGTAGTTCCACCTGTTTCGCATTCATCATTGTGTTTTCTTGTGTTCTTTTTTCGTGTAGGCTGTCAGCACTGCCAACCTTCAGAATTATTTCTGATTTTTGTTCCAAATGATTGTAGTGTGTGTGTGTGTGTGTGTGTGTGTGTGTGTGTGTGTGTGATGAGACTGAGAGGGAGGAGGCAGAATATACAAAAATACTGTTCTGCATGTGGAACAAGTGAAATTAGATCACTATTGTATGAGGACATGTTTTGCGAAGTCTTCCTAAACTAAAGGGCCAGAAACGCAGATCATTCCATTCTCATTCATTAAAACGCTGTATAAATTATCAGTTTGTTCCAGTCATTAAAGCAATCAAAAATGTCAAATGTGTGTGATTTCCTAAGGGACCAAACTGCATAGGTCATCGGTCCCTGGACTTACACACTACTTAAACTAACTAAAACTAACTTACGCTAAGAACACCGCAGACACCCATGCCTGGGGGAGGACTCGAACCTCCGGCGGGAGGGGCCGCGCAGTCCGTGACAGGACGCCTCAAACCCCGCGGCCACTCCGCGCGGCATTAAAGCAATACTGACAATTTATTTTCACTGGTCTCTTCCGATTTGATTTTAGAAAAACTGCAAGTATCGCCTCGTCCTCTGATTACTTGCATTCATTAATTTCCTACCGACCTTGTAGCTATTTTCCACGAAGCTTGTTTAATGCCAGTTTCGGTGGCATCGTCCCAGTGCTAATCTGCTGAAGTCGTTGCATTCACATGAGAAGCTGATCTTTCCTGTCTGCAAAGACACAACTGTCATGTCAGCATGCTTCCGAAAGCCTGCATGATAGTGACTTCTTTCTACATGCAAATGGTGCAACAAATCCACAGCTTCACGACGCTTCTCTCTTGTGATTTCGCATGCGGTAGAGCCAGCCATGACGAAACTACTCCATCAGGCGAACAAGAGGTATGAGACAACCAAAATACCTTCATATTTAAAGAAGAATATAATCATTCCAATTCCAGAAAAAGCGGTTGCTAACAGGTATTAATATTACCGAATTAACCCCCCTCCCCCACCCCCCTCCGCATGAACCATGGACCTTGCCGTTGGTGGGGTGGCTTACGTGCCTCAGCGATACAAATAACCCTAACGTTGGTGCAACGAAAACACAAAGGTGTCTGTTGAAAGACCAGACAAACGAGTGGTTCCTTAAAAAGGGCAGCAGCCTTTTCAGTAGTGCAGGAGCAACAGTCTCGATGATTGACTAGGTTGGACTTGCAACATCAACCAAAACAGCATCGCTAGGCTGGTACTGTGAAGGGCTGAAAGCAAGGGGAAACTACAGCCATAAATTTTCTCGAGGGCATGAAGACTTATTGTATGGTTAAATGATGATGGCGTCCTCTTGAGTGAAATGTTCCGGAGGTAAAATAGTCCCCCATTCTGATCTACGGGCGGGGACTACTCAGGAGGACGTCGTTGTCAGGAAAAACAAAACTGGCCTTATACGGATCGGGGGGTGGAATGTCTGATCCCTCAATCGGGCAGGTAGGTTAGGAAGTGTAAAAAGGGAAATGAATAGGTTGAAAATAGATACAATGGCAATTAGTGAAGTTCGGTGACAGCATGAATAAGATTTCAGGTCGGGTGGATACGGGGTTATAAATGCGAAGTCAGATATGGGCAAGCGTGAGTTGGTTTAAAAATGAATAAAAAAAATAGGAACGGGGATAAGCTACTGCGAACAGTATAGAGAACACATTATTGTAGCCAAGATAGACACAAAGCCCACGCCTATCACAATAGTACAAGTTTATATGCCAACTAGATCTGCAGTTGATGAAGAGATTGAAAAATTGTATCGTGAGATAAAAGAAATTATTCTGATAGTTAAGGGAGGCGAAAATGTAATAGTCATGGGGGACTGGAATTCGATAGCAGGAAAAGGAAGAGAAGGAAAAGTAGCAGCTGAATGTGGACTGGGAGGAAGGAATGAAAGAGGAAGCTGCCTGGTAGAATTATGTACAGAGCATAACTTAATCATACTTACTCTTGGTTTAAGAAACGTGAAAGAAGGCTGCATACGTCGAAGAGGCCTGGAGACTGCGGAAGGCTTCAGATAGATTACATAATACTAAGACAGAGATTTAGGAACCAGAATTTAAATTGTATGACGTTTCCATGAGCAGATATGGACACTGCCTACAATTTATTGCTTATGTACTGTAGATTTAAACTGAAGAAACGGAAAGAACCGGAGGTTTTAGAGAGTTCGAAAGAGAACATTAGGGAACGATGGACAGGAACAAGGGAAAAGAGTACAGTACCAGAAGAATAGGTAGCTTTGAGACATAAAACAGTGCAGGCAGCAGAGGATCAAGTACGTAAAAAGACCTGGGTTAGTAGAAATCTTTGGATAACACAAGAGATATTGAATTTAATTGATGAAACGAGAAAACACAAAAATACAGTAAATGAAGCAGGTGAAAAGAAACATAAACGTCTTAAAAATAAGATCTTCAGGAAGTGCAAAATGGCTAAGCAGGAATCTAAGGATGTAGAAGCGTATCTCACTAGGGGTAGGATAAATGCCGCCTACAGAAAAATTTGAGACCTTTGGAGAAAACAGAACCACCTGTATGAATATCAAGAGCTCAGATGGGAAACCATCTACAAGCAAAGAAGGGAAAACCGAAAGGTGGAAGGAGTGCATAGAGGGTCTATACAAGGGTGATGTACTTGAAGGCAATATTATGGAAATGGAAGAGGACGTAGATGAAGATGAAATGGGAGATACGATACTGCGTGAAGAGTTTGACAAAGCGCTGAAAGACCTAAGTCGAAACAAGGTCTCAGGAGTAGACAACGTTCCACTAGAACTACTGATAGCCTTGAGAAAGTCAGTCATGACAAAACTACCATCTGGCGAGCAAGATGTATGAGACAGGCGAAATACCCTCAAACTTCAAGAAGAATATAATAATTCCAATCCCAAAGAAATCAGGTGCTGATGGTGTAATAATTACCGAACTGTCAGTTTAATAAGTCACGGTTGCAAAATACTTACTGACATTGCAGAAGACCAGTTTGGATTCTGTAGAAATGTACGAACACGCTCTGACCCTACAACTTATCTTGGAATATAGGTTAAGGAAAGGCAAACCTACGTTAATAGCGTAACTAGATTCAGAAGAAGCTTTTGACAATGTTGACTGGAATACTCTCTTTCAAATTCTGACGATAGCAGGGGTGAAATACAGAGAGTGAAAGGCTATTTACAACTTGTGCAGAAGCCGGTTGGCATTTATAAGAGTCGAGGGGCAGGAAAGGGAAGCAGTGGTTGAGAAGGGAGTTAGACAGGGTTGTAGCCTATCTCTGATGTTATTCAATCCCTGTATTGAGCAAGCAGTAAAGGAAACAAAAGAAACATTTGGAGAGGGAATTAAAATCCAAGGAGAAGAAATAAAACCTTGAGGTATGCTGGTGACATTGTAATTCTGTCAGAGGCAGCAAAGGGATTGGAAAAGCTGTTGAACGGAATGGACCGTGTCTTCAAAGGACGATGTAAGGTGAACATCAACAAAATCAAAACGAGGATAATGGAAAGTAGACAAATTACATTAGGTGATGCTGAGGGAATTAGATTAGGAAACGTCTCACATAAAGGGTTAGATGAGTTCTGCTATTTGGGGAGCAAAATAACTGCTGATGGCCGACGTAGAGAAGATATAAAATGTAGACTGGCAATCGGAACAAAAACATTTCTGAAGAAGAGAAATTTATTAACATCGAATATAGATTTAAGTGTTAGGAAGTATTTCCTGAAAATATTTGTCTGGAGTGTAACCATGTGTGTAACTGAAACTTGGACGATAAACAGTTTAGACAAGAAGAGAATAGAAGCTTTTGAAATGCAGTGCTATTGATGAATGTTGAAGATTAGATGGGTAGATCACATAACTAATTACGAGGTATTGAATAGAGTTGAGAAGACAAGAAATTTGTGGTGCATCTTAACCACAAGAAAGTATCCGTTGATAGAGCACCTTCTGAGACATTAAAGGATGACCAGTTTATTATTGGAGTGAAGTGTGGGGTAAAAATGGTAGAGAAAGACCAACAGATGAATACAATAAAAATGATCAAATGGACGCATTTTACGGAAGTTATTCGGAGATAACGAGGCTTGCACAGGATAGAGTTGCACGGCGAGCTGCATCTAACCAGTCTTCGGACTGAAGAGCGCAACAACAACAATAACAACTTCGGGTTCCTATAACCGTGGCCTAGGGGTAGCGTCTTTGATTCATAATCAAAACGTCTTCGGTCCCGGGTTCGATCCCCGCCACTGCCTAAATTTTGATAAATAATCAGCATTGGCGGCCGAAGACCGAAGACTTCCGGCATAAGAAGTCAGCCTCATTCTGCCAACGGCCTTGTCAAAGAGGGCGGAGGAGCGGATAGAGGTTCAGGGCACTCTCTTGTCCTAGGGGTGGGAAATTGCCCCTAAAGGCGGAAGAATCAGCAATGATCAACGACATGCGAATGCAGAAGGCAATGGAAACCACTGCATTAAAGACACGTAATGTGTATCCACACGACATGTGGCCTGTAATTGAAGAAGTGTCATGAAGATCTCTCCATCGGCAAAAGATTCCGGAATAGTCCCCCATTTGGATCTCCGGGAGGGGACTGCCAAGTGGGAGGTTACCATGAGAAAAAGATTGAATAATCTACGAAAGGATAACGTTCTACGAGTCGGGGCGTGGAATGTCAGAAGCTTGAACGTGGTAGGGAAACTAGAAAATCTGAAAAGGGAAATGCAAAGGCTCACTCTAGATATAGTAGGGGTCAGTGAAGTGAAGTGGAAGGAAGACAAGGATTTCTGGTCAGATGAGTATCGGGTAATATCAACAGCAGCAGAAAATGGTATAACAGGTGTAGGATTCGTTATGAATAGGAAGGTAGGGCAGAGGGTGTGTTACTGTGAACAGTTCAGTGACCGGGTTGTTCTAATTAGGATCGACAGCAGACCAACACCGACAACGATAGTTCAGGTATACATGCCGACGTCGCAAGCTGAAGATGAACAGATAGAGAAAGTGTATGAGGATATTGAAAGGGTAATGCAGTATGTAAAGGGGGACGAAAATCTAATAGTCATGGGCGACTGGAATGCAGTTGTAGGGGAAAGAGTAGAAGAAAAGGTTACAGGAGAATATGGGCTTGGGACAAGGAATGAAAGAGGAGAAAGACTAATTGAGCTCTGTAACAAGTTTCAGCTAGTAATAGCGAATACCCTGTTCAAGAATCACAAGAGGAGGAGGTATACTTGGAAAAGGCCGGGAGATACGGGAAGATTTCAATTAGATTACATCATGGTCAGACAGAGTTTCCGAAATCAGATACTGGATTGTAAGGCGTACCCAGGAGCAGATATAGACTCAGATCACAATATAGTAGTGATGAAGAGTAGGCTGAAGTTCAAGACATTAGTCAGGAAGAATCAATACGCAAAGAAGTGGGATACGGAAGTACTAAGGAATGACGAGATACGTTTGAAGTTCTCTAACGCTATAGATACAGCAATAAGGAATAGCGCAGTAGGCAATACAGTTGAAGAGGAATGGACATCTCTAAAAAAGGCCATCACAGAAGTTGGGAAGGAAAACATAGGTACAAAGAAGGTAGCTGCGAAGAAACCATGGGTAACAGAAGAAATACTTCAGTTGATTGATGAAAGGAGGAAGTACAAACATGTTCTGGGAAAATCAGGAATACAGAAATACAAGTCGCTGAGGAATGAAATAAATAGGAAGTGCAGGGAAGCTAAGACGAAATGGCTGCAGGAAAAATGTGAAGACATCGAAAACGATATGATTGTCGGAAGGACAGACTCAGCATGCAGGAAAGTCAAAACAACCTTTGGTGACATTAAAAGCAACGGTGGTAACATTAAGAGTGCAACGGGAATTCCACTGTTAAATGCAGAGGAGAGAGCAGATAGGTGGAAAGAATACATTGAAAGCCACTATGAGGGTGAAGATTTGTCTGATGTGATAGAAGAAGAAACAGGAGTCGATTTAGAAGAGATAGGGGATCCAGTATTAGAATCGGAATTTAAAAGAGCTTTGGAGGACTTACGGTCAAATAAGGCAGAAGGGATGGATAAGATTCCATCAGAATTTCTAAAATCATTGGGGGAAGTGGCAACAAAACGACTATTCACGTTGGTGGGTAGAATATATGAGTCTGGCGGTATACCATCTGACTTTCGGAAAAGCATCATCCACACAATTCCGAAGACGGAAAGAGCTGACAAGTGCGAGAATTATCGCACAATCAGCTTAACAGCTCATGCATCGAAGCTGCTTACAAGAATAATATACAGAAGAATGGAAAAGAAAATTGAGGATGCGCTAGGTGACGATCAGTTTGGCTTTAGGATAAGTAAAGGGACGAGAGAGGCAATTCTGACGTTACGGCTAATAATGGAAGCAAGGCTAAAGAGAAATCAAGACACTTTCATAGGATTTGTCGACCTGGAAAAAGCGTTCGACAACATAAAATGGTGCAAGCTGTTCGAGATTCTGAAAAAAGTAGGGGTAAGCTATAGGGAGATACGGGTCATATACAATATGTACAACAACCAAGAGGGAATAATAAGAGTGGACGATCAAGAACGAAGTGCTGGTATTAAGAAGGGTGTAAGACAAGGCTGTAGCCTTTCGCCCCTACTCTTCAATCTGTGCATCGAGGAAGAAATTATGGAAATAAAAGAAAGGTTCAGGAGTGGAATTAAAATACAAGGTGAAAGGATATCAATGATACGATTCGCTGATGACATTGCTATCCTGATTGAAAGTTAAGAAGAATTAAATGATCTGCTGAACGGAAGGAACAGTCTAATGGGTACACAGTATGGTTTGAGAGTAAATCGGAGAAAGACGAAGGTAATGAGAAGTAGTAGAAATGAGCGAGAAACTTAACATCAGGATTGATGGTCACGAAGTCAATGAAGTTAAGGAATTCTGCTACCTAGGCAGTAAAATAACCAGTGACGGACGGACAAGGAGGACATCAAAAGCAGACTCGCTATGGCAAAAAAGGCATTTCTGGCCAAGAGAAGTCTACTAATATCAAATACCGGCCTTAATTTGAGGAAGAAATTTCTGAGGATGTACGTCTGGAGTACAGCATTGTATGGTAGTGAAACATGGACTGTGGGAAAACCGGAACAGAAGAGAATCGAAGCATTTGAGATGTAGTGCTATAGACGAATGTTGAAAATTAGGTGGACTGATAAGGTAAGGAATGAGGAGGTTCTACGCAGAATCGGAGAGGAAAGGAATATGTGGAAAACACTGATAAGGAGAAGGGACAGGATGATAGGACATCTGCTAAGACATGAGGGAATGACTTCCATGGTACTGAGGGAGCTGTAGAGGGCAAAAACTGTAGAGAAAGACAGAGATTGGAATACGTCAAGGAAATAATTGAGGATGTAGGTTGCAAGTGCTACTCTGAGATGAAGAGGTTAGCACAGGAAAGGAATTTGTGGCGGGCGGCATCAAACCAGTCAGTAGACTGATGACAAAAAAAAAAAACTATTTCGGCTTAGGTCACTGCCACGTTTGTCATCTGTAGGCCAGGACTATCTCTCCGTGTTCTGTCACTCTGAACGTACGTGGTCGTTAGTTTTACTTATTGCTTTCATTATCATTACTGGGCTCGAACCCTGTCCCATGTGTTGCAGAATTTAGTTTGCCACGTGTACAGCCCCAGTGCTTAACGCTGAGCCTATACATTATATTGACATTTCTTCCATTGCTACCTATTTCTTCCTAGTTATTATACCGGCGAAAACCGGAAGTCTCTCTTCAACTTTGTCACGTTCCAGATTCGTAGCATTGCTGCATACTTATCGCTTAGAATCTTCTGAGAGAATTTTTTTTCCAAAATTATCATACAGTTCGGATATTAAGCACCCACTTTGAAGATGCACCAGTTTTCGCAACTAATTCTCACACAACTCTTTCATGGTGTTCCTTCCTCTGTTATCACACATTCTGGTTGCAGTAAACTCTCTCCACAAAACACGTTTTTGTTCAGGTCGCTATTCATCGGGAAACTGTCTCTTAACAACTGATTAAAACTCATATAGTCTATACTCAAATTCAGAGCACAACGCTTCGTATCTGCTGCTAGAGGACCTTTTACAACATTTATCTTTTTCTAGTCGGCCATATCATCAAGGAAGATTCTTTCACAATTCTTTAAAAATTCTACGGAATGCCAGCCACTCTTATTTTCATGGGACTCAAATTCTTTTTCATAGTCCAAAACGTATATGTTGGAAATTCTGTCTACAAACTAATTAGACTTATGTTACAATCTTCTGGCTTGTTAGGTCGCGTCATATTTCTTCAAACAATAGATGTTTCGACCCCTCTGCTGGGATCTTCAGTCGAAAAAAGTCTTTTACTTTGTTATGGCTAAAGAAGCTGGTCTGAATACCACTTTCCCTTAGAATTCGGCTTATACTGTCGGTGACCCCAGAAAGAAATGGTAACTTAACAGAGTGAGAAGGCAGTTCCTCGTCCTTCCTACTAGTGTAATTAATATTTCGCTTAAAAGCCCTGTCTATAGACAAACTATCATAGCCATTGACCTTCATTGTCTTCTTTAAATAATCCAACTCCGATTCGAAGCTGTTGTCATCGCTAATATGGAAGGCACATGAGGACAGAGTGTTGAGCACTGCTTGCTTCTGGGCTGGGTAGTGGTGCAAAGTGGTATCTCAATACCTGTTGGTGTTAGCAGGCTTTCTGTACACACTGTGTCCTAGAGTGTTGTCAGATCTTTTATGTACCAACACATCTAGGAACGGGAGACCGACTTCACTCTCATAACGGAACAGCTATCTATTTATTTAACTCAGCGTCAAATCCAGTAACAAGTTTTCTCGAACTGGCTTTTTCTTCGTACTTTCTTTGATTAGTTTGGCTATTAAAGAAGATACTTCGTCGTTAAATTTCGTTTTAATCGCAGGTTCAACATTTTCTGTGATTATCACCCTCTCTGACTCATATCTACTACTGATGTCATTTATTTGAGCCCCTATGTATGTGTTACCGGCCAAACCCGATTTTAGGGTGAACTAGTTTCGCCTAGGTCAACTCTTTTCTTTTCGTCTACATACCCTGCTTTAGCTGATTCTAGCATCTTGAGCTTCTCTGCAACTCTGTGATTGATGTGATCATCGGTTTATTGATTCTCTCTGCTGCAGTTTGACTGTTAACTTTGGTACTCTTTGATTCGATCTGCTATCAGTCTTAGGTACTTAAGTGGTGAAAAGTCTTAACAAGTGTTCATACTTAGTGGTTCTTCATGTCGTCGAGAACAATCCCATTACTTAGTTCTTTCTCATTCATTTAATATTAAGTTGTTTTTTTCTGAATCTCTGCAGCATTGGTTGCGTATTCGGTACCAGCTGTGCAAGACTGTTGCCATGCAGTGACGTCATCTACACTATCAGTCTGGTATTTATTGGTAGCTTACCTTGCAATCCATCTAGCGTTCTATACTCCCCCAATCTGCTCGTCGCTCTCTGACACTATTATCGCATCCATTTCGGCACAGTAGTTGCAGTACAAATTACTTTGTGTGTTTCCCGATAGTTATGGTTATTAATTTCCTGTTTAGTAATGGTAATGCAAATTCGAGCCACTGGACGCTAGTTACCTGTAGCGTCCTTCCACAGTTGTCATGTTCAACATTCCTCTGTTTTATTACAGGCAATAATATGTTATACATAACGAATGCGGATTAAATGACCATGATCGTTTGTCTGAAGGGTTAAAGCAGTAGGTCTGTTAACGGGCATGGAACATTAAACTCGATTCATTGAGCAGGAGGAATAACAAGTGACCAGATGAACAAAAATAGTCGCCAGCCCAAATCAAATAATTAATTTTAGAGTAGAATTCAGAAATATAAAATCTTAACCTTGGGATTAATGAAGAACATGTTAGCAGCATCAATCGCTCGTAACTTCTATAAAGTTTCTTTATGTCAAGCATGAACAAAGTAATAAAACTTACCAAACTCTAATGTTTACTAACTGAGCAGCTCTATTTTTGGATAGCCAACACTGGAGCACTTTAGTCAGTTTCATGAATTACGTCCTTTTGTTTTTTGGTGGCCCAATACTTTTTCGCTCTTTGAGATCGTTCCCTTATCTCCTCATCAAGAATCACTCTTCTCGTTCTCTGTTTGTTAATTTTTATTGGTAGTGTTATATGTTTATCCTGAAGTATCCAAAGCGCGTCTTTGTCCTAAGAAAGAGATCTTTTTCATCGTACTTATCACGGGTTCTATTTCTTTACAAACTGTTTAATTTTAAGCTATTCTCCATACTCCGTTTTTTTTGTATTTTTGTTTAATATGTTCTGACTGTCCTAATTTCTGTTTTGAGTAACCTGTCTACTGCTACTACAGTGTTGATTGTTTTAAATATAGTTTCGCTAGCATATGTTATTTGCAGCTGTGTGACTGTTTTGCAGTGTTTCAGTTTCGTGGCTATTGAGAGGCAGTTTTTGTTATATACGTTCTTGGTAACATGATGTGTTTTAACCAATTTGTTTATTCTACTCTGCCCTGATGGCTTCTCATTCAGATGTGTGTTATTATTTCTCCCAAGTATTTAAACTTTTCACCAGTTTCTTGTCGTTTTCTCCAACTCTGATTTTGTTTGCTAGTGGCGGTTCCATTTTAAGACCAATACCTTGGGCTATTCCCAGTAATGATTGTGTTTGTTGTTTGGTTTCTTGAATGTTGTTAGCAAGAAGAGCGAGGTTTTCAGCAAATCCTAAACTATCTGTGTTCCAACCATGGATTGTCCTCGTACTATTCCCTCATTATGTATTCAGGGGCAAAATAAGAAAGAAGTGGTGATATTCCGTCTCCTTGCCTTCAACCAGTTTTTACCAAGAATGATTCAGAAAGTTCCACTCTGGACTTTATTTTTGAATTTGTATTTGTCAAGTTAAGTTCTATTGGTTTAATTTTTGATGGAGTCCGAAATGCCTCAAAATTTTTAGCAATGAGGCTCTATGGATGCGGTAATAAGCTGTGATTAATTTCAGAGTAATTATTTGTTCAGCACAGCTTCTCCAGGGCCTGGAGCCTCCTTGGTATTCCTCTAGTTCCCTGTCCAGTTGTCCTTTGATCCTATAGTGTAAAATGTTGGAAAAAAATCTTGTAGGTACAGTTTAAAAACGAGATTCCTCTATAGTTGTCTGGATCACTTTTGTAGCTGTGGTCCATTCTTCTGGGAATTTTTCTGTTGCCCAATTTTTTTAATAAAATAATGTGTGAATATGTCTGATTTGTTTTACCTGCATATTTGCACATTCCCGCCAGCACTTGATTTTCACCACGTGCTTTGTAGTTTCTATTTCTCTTACTTCATGTGGGTTTACATTTTCTCGGTTGGTTTTTACACGGGTGCTTGTGTCTGCTGTTAAAAGCTTTTCAGGTTCATCACAGTTCAAGAGCTTGTTGAATGCTTCTGCCATGATTTCTGCGTTTTCCTGTTTATGGTCTATTCTTCCATCTTTATTTCTCTGCAATTGTATGGTAGCGTTCTAATTACGTAATTGTTTATCAAAAGCTTTGAGATAATCTCTGAAATTGGTTTTGTAGTAGTTTTCTTCAGTGGAACTTGGTAGCTCCATTTAATATTGCCGCTTTGTTTTTTCTGATAGTTTGAGGGATTTTTCTGATGTTTTTGAGGTTAGTTGCATTTTCAGGCACTGAGCAGCTTAATAAAGCAAATACCTCTTTAATGAAAACGCAATAAAACTTTTATGACATTCAATAATACTTTCAGAAATACATGGTATGAAAGATAAATTTTGTATAACTAATCTAAGCAATTTAATTACAAACAATATAAGTATTTAAAGCTGCTACTTCCAGCAGTAATTTGATTTCCAGATAACGTGGCGTAAGTTATACACTATGTGATCAAAAGTATCTGGACATCTGGCTGAAAATGATTTACAAGTTCATCTCGCCCTCCATCGGTAATGCTGGAATTTAGTATGGTGTTTGCCTACCTTTAGCCATGATGACAGCTTCCGCACTCGCAGGCATACGTTCGATCAGGTGCTGGAAGGTTTCTTGGGGAATGGTAGCCCATTATTCACTGAGGAGAGGCATCGATGTCGGTCGATGAGGCCTGGCACGTAGTCGGCTTTCCAAAACATCCCAAGGGGGTGATCTGTAGGATTCAAGTCAGGGCTCTGTGTAGGCCAGTCCATTATAGGGATGTTATTGTCATGTAACCTCTCCATCACAGACCGTGCATTATGAACAGGTGCTCGATCGTGTTGAAAGATACCAATTGCTCTTCAGCAGTGGAAAGCAGGAAGGTGCTTGAAACATCAATGTAGGCCTGTGCTGTGATAGTGCCACGCAAAACAACAAGGGGTGCAAGCCCCCTCCACGAAAAACACGGCCACACCATAACACCACCGCCTCCGAATTTTACTGTTGGCCTCACTCACGCTGTCAGAGGGGCATTAGCCATACCCACACCCTGCCATCGGATCGCCACCTTGTGTACCGTGATTCGTCACTCCACACAACGTTTTTCCACTGTTTAGCCGTCCAATGTTTACGCTCCTCACACCAAGCGAGGCGTCGTTTGGCATTTACCAGCGTGTTGTGTGGCTTAGGAGCAGCCGCTCGACCATGAAATGCGTTTTTTTCACCTCCCGCCTGTCATAGTACTTGCAGCGGATCCTCATGCAGTTTGGAATTCCTGTCTGATGGTCTGGATAGATATCTGCGTATTACACATTACGACTCTCTTCAACTGTCGGCGGCCTCTATTAGTCAACAGACGAGGTCGGCCTGTACGCTTTTGGACTGTACGTGTCCTTTCACGTTTCCACTTCACTATCACATCGGAAACAATGGACCTTGAGACGTTAAGGAGTATGAAAATCTCGCGTATAGACATATGACACAAGTGACACCCAATCACCTGACTACGTTGGAAGTCCGTGAGTTCCATTCTGCTCTCTCACGACGTCTACTTACTACTGAGGTCGCTGATATGGAGTACCTGCCAGTAGGTAGCACCACATTGCACCTAATATGAAAATCGTATGTTTCTGGTGGTGTCCGAATACTTTGTTCACATAGTGTATGCTGCAGCATATTTCAAAGTAAATGAATAATTTTATTGAGTGCTTGAATACCTTAGTTTTTAAAGTTATCAAAAGACACATAATTTATGTAGAGTGAAGGTGGAGGTGCGGAAGAAAGGAAAGGAAAGGCAACGGAAAATTGATGTCAGCTGTATTGAGACTTGTTGCGGAGTCAAAGGAAGTGTATGATAATATGTTCTAGACTGGGATTTGAATCTGGCATCTCTTGCTTACTTGAGAGTTGCGTTAACCACTGCACCACCCAGATACAGTGTTTATCGCAAACGTGCGGACTATGTCGGCATGCCTCTAAGCCAACCCACGCACCCACCCAGTGCCAACGATCTGCAGTCCCGCACCTACCCGTAGTCCCTATCCAATGTCCTCCATACTCACTATTTTCATATTCCCGCATGAGGTCGGACGTAACTGTGCATCCGTGCAGAAGGTGGTGGACATGGTCGGGACTGGGGGTAGGTGGCGCTGAGTGGGAATGTGACTCAGCCGAGAGGCATGCCGAGTTAGTTCGCACAATTTTGACGAACACTGTGTCCGGGTGGTGCAGTAGTTAACGCAACTGCCCAATAAACAGGAGATCACAGGTTCGAATCCCAGCCCAGCACAAATTGCCGATGATACAAGTATAGCTATCACACCTGACAGACAAGAATTAACTGGTGAAATTGTAAACGATGTTTTTCAGAAAATCAGTAAGTGGTTCTCTGCAAATGGGCTCTCATTAAACTTTGACAAAACACAGTATATACAGTTCCACACAGTAAATGGAATGACACCATTAATAAATATAGACTTTGATGAGAAATCGGTAGCTAAGGTAGAAAATTGAAAATTTCTACATGTATGCATTGATAAAGGGTAGGAATGAAAAAAAAAAAAAACCACACTGAGGATCTGCTGAAACGTTTGAGTTCAGCTACTTACGCTATTAGGGTCATTGCAAATTTTGGCGATATACATCTGAGTAAATTAGCTTACCACGCCTATTTTCGTTCTCTGCTTTCGTATGGCAACATATTCTGGGGTAACTCATCATTGAGTGAAAGGGTGTTCATTGCACAAAAGCGTGTAATCAGAATAATTGCTGGAGCTCATCCAAGATCATCCTGCAGACACTTATTTAACGCGCTAGAAATATTCACTGTAGCCTCACAATATATATATTCACTTATGAAATATGTTATTAACAATCCGAACGAATTCAAAAGTAATAGCAGTGCACATGGCTACAACACTAGGAGACAGGATGATCTTCACTACTCAAGGTTAAATCTAACTTTGGCTCAGAAGGGGGTAAATTATGCTGCCACAAAAGTCTTTGGTCACTTACCCAATAGCAGATAGCCATATAGCATTTAAAAGGAAATTAAATGAATTTATTAATGGCAACTCCTTCTACTCATTAGATGAATTTTTGGATATAGTAAATGGGTAATTTCCCAACCTCCAATATATATATTGAGTGTCATGTAATATATTGTCTAATGTAACATCTTGTATAGACACCTTTTATTAACCTGACAGGTTCCACATCATTACTAAGTGTCGTATTCATGATCTATGGAGCAAGTACTAATCAAATCTAATCTAATTTTCACACGCATCAAGTCTCAATGCAGCTGACATCCCCTTCCGTTTCTTTCTCCCCACTCCACCTTCAATCTACATAATACGTATCACAGCTGCGGATAGTGCGTGGTGTCTGTTCTTTCAGACATGTGCGAAATAGTAGACTTTCAGGATCAGGAACAAGAACCTACCACAGGTAGCGTGATTTAGGTCAGTTATGTCGTCTCTTCACACCTGTATTGAAATTCACAGCTATAATGAATCACTGTAATAAAAGTGCACTGATACAAGTCTAAATATTCCGCACTGTGCCTCGAGGAGTCGATATGATGATCTACTGGGACGATGGAGTTGGAAATTATTGTGCAATGGTGGTTCTTCATCAGTTTGTTCTATTAAATTTGTTCTTGTCGCTGTTCAATATTTTACAACATTTTGCAATAAGCAGTTATAGCTCCCATTCGAGACACATTTACAATAACTTGACGGTAATTTTACGTTTCTTCCCGCTCCCGACTGTGAATACTTCAAGTGGCTAGCTACACGCTGACTATAGTACTCTTGGCGCACGTAGCTCACTTATGAGTTTTTGTTTGGTGTGGTAACACCCGAGATAGAGGAACTTTCCTCAACTTTTCCTAATCATTGCAGTTCTAATTATCGATGTCCTACGTATGGATAAGTGAAATAACATTTTCTTTTTGCATCTTAATTATAAAGGAAATGTACTTTTTAATTACAATCAGTGAAAATAATAGATGCATTTGAAAACACACAATAATAATAATAATACATCGGTACTTATATAGTAAGTGAATAACCGCTAGTGCTGTTACATTCGTGCTGTAGAGTACTGATGTTAAACTTTGTAGAGACAGCAGGAGCACATTGTACCATAGATTTTTCATACCGTGTAAACCAGCGGATTAGGACAGTCTCTTTTCTGAAATTTAATGTCGACAATTGTTTATTCCTGCCCCCAGTTGAAGGTCATCCTGAAACTAAAATCGCATTCCGTCTTCATACAAAATCTGAATGATGCAGTCACGCTTCAAGAGGATTCACAGACTTCCCCATCTTTATTCTCCTCTGTGATCTTTTTGAATACCAAAGACGACCCATTTTATCGCATGTTTTCTTTTCTTTTCATGCCATCGGAAATGAACACTTGTTCAATGTGCATACTTCCTTGCTGCAAAAAAGTCCTTTTGCTGGGGCAAGTTATGTGACGTGGCTGGACGATCCTACCCTGACTAGTGAACAGTACGTCTGTCCACTAGGGCTCTAATCGCATGGGGCCATTATATTCCGCATGGCGCAGAATATGTAACAGTCGTTTCTATTTCACGTAGCATTATTTGATTCTAGACTTAATACGAGGTAAGGACAGTAATCCCCATTTTGTTTTTATCATACTTTTTTGCAGTAACTTCATGACTTTCTTTTTTTGCGTGGCCATTTATCTTCAGTTTACCTGACATAAACGTTTTGTTTACTTATTTAGCGTACTTTTGTATATCTTCTTTGACATCAAAACATTCACGTTCTGTAATACGGCGTATTATGTAAACGTGCCATTTCTTGTATGTCTTTGTATAAATACATAGATACGTTTTGTAGCCATGCTCAGTTGGTAAAGTAAATTCTTTGTTTGTATGTTTCATTCTATTGTTTGAATTTCTAAAAGTCAAAAACACCAACACGTTAACGAAACTGTTTTTCTTTTTGTTCACAGTGCTTTAAATAGTTGTGTCATTTTCAAGAGCTACATTTGTGTGTTGAACAATCAGGTAATAGCCTTAGGTGACTTATAACATTCTTTGGTTCACTGTTTGAAATAACTTTAATACATACAAGTCTGTTTGATCTTCATTTTTTATGATATTTGCTTATCTTATTTACTTTATTTTCATTTTAGATGTTTACTTGTATTTGTCGAAAGTATTAACTTTGAAGCCTTGCTGATAAACGACCACTGCCCCTTTGTGGCAATGTCTTGCTTTTATAAAGAAAAAAAATTCTTAAGGAAATTATAGTTGTGTGTGTGACTGACTGAAGTTCTGTGATTTCTGAACTACTCATTGTATGAGCCGAATAATAAATTCAGTGACTTTTGCCTCTGATGTTTTACCTGAACTACTATTTCTTCTCTCCATCAGATGATATGTTATGGTGAAATATGCTTGGGGTTACCAACTTATCCCTATATGAAAACGATCTCAGCGTTTTATTTGTGGGAGGGGATGGAGGGGGAGGAGTCTTGGTGGTGATGAAACGTGTCCGTTAGGAATATTCCGTCGAATATCCACTAAATCAAATGAATTTAAGTTTCCAGTAGCAATCATTTCACTTTATTAGACATATGCATGGTGGTATACTAGCCAGAGTGTTTCGTAACTGGGTGCACACAACCTGCTAAGCATTCTCGCTAAGAAGTAAAGAAGTAGTGAAACTGCAGTTTATGGGTTCATGAACAAAGCGCTCTTACCCCGAACGTTTCTATCAATGTGAGGAACTCGCTCTACTGTCGGGTGACTAGCCACCCCACAGCCACCGCCTGTGGAATGAGGTATAATGCATGGGTTGTGATGTGCATCATCATTCTTCGTTTTTCCTCCCTCTTAGTTGTTCGTAGCGTGGATATGTAGTTGTTTTATACGTTTCTTTCAGTTATTAAATTTTAAAGTCTTATCATTCGTGGAGTGATTTTTCAACTCACGTGAACTTTTCTCTGCCTCAGGGAACATGTGATTTCAGACAGTTGGCCCTCAGATGAGCCTGAGTTCTTTCTTGGTCATTCTCACGTGAGAATTAATGCGTGAAATTTTCTCAAGTTCTGCCATGTTGGTGTGTTGCATCGGCCTTCTAGAATCTGTTATGTGGTTCTCATGCCATCTCACATGCCTCAAAGCTTCTGCTTATGCTTTTCGTAATTATGTATTTGTCTATTTATAGAATAAGTGGTTGAATTGATGCCTTTTAGCAGCCTCTGTCGCTTCCATTTTCAAATTCCCATCTACATGGTTACGTTCACTGGATATTAGCAAACAATGGCGGTTCACTAGGGTGCATGGTTCATAAAGTATTTTAACACTATCCATTGCACGTATCAGGCATTGAGTTTGCCCAGCGAGTATAAATACGTTTAATGACGAACTGTATTATAAAACTGCTGATATATTTCCCTTTCAGTAGCTGACTCCGTGTGCTGCGTATCTTTGTCACCACCTTTTTTGGTCATTTAAGGCAAGTGTTGAATACGATGGAACGCAACTCTTTGAAATTGGTAGTCATAAACTATAAACTATTTCTTTTGGATAAAAGGCTGCCTTATTAACACAAGCTAAACCACCCACATACTGAGCTGGATCACAATAGCGCTCGGAGAAAAAGTAATTTTCATTCAGTTGCCACTCAAAGTTGTAGGCTGTTAAGACATTTGGTGCCCAAATTTTCGCTTTGTGTGTGTTACGCGTAACATATCTCTATATGTCTCTTGGTAGAGAGCTTATGCCTCACATTTGTAGTACTTATTAACATTGTAAATGATAAAAAGCTGTGGGTTGTTCGCGCTTCTTTTATTGATAGCAAATACCGTATTGATCTCAGTATCAATTCATCTTTCTTTTCAGGGTGGTATATTGCACATGCCTTCATCTAAATTTTCGGGTGCAAGTAATTTTCTGCGACTGTAGTTACCATTATCATAACGTTAAGAATCATAAAGAAAACGCTAAAAAAAGAAAAAGAACAAAAGAAAACATTGACTGAGGTGGAGAAATGTGAAGACAAGGGATGCTTCAGATATTACGAACTGTAGCAGAAAGATCTACTGAGAAGAGAAACAACTTATGTATGTCTTTTTGACATTCACAGACCTGGAGAAAACCCTTAACAACGTGAACTGAGAAAATTTGCAAAAATATTGACGGAAAAACCGAGTGGAAAGACAAAAGGTTACTAAATTCGGTAAATGTGAACTGAAAGATTTCGGTGGGACTGAAAAGAGCGAAAGCTACAAGATAGAATTGAGGAAAGGTGTAGGTAAAGTTATTGTCCATCACCTGCAGTCGCCAACATTAATTTCAGAAAACATGATTGAGCTATGTTTACTAATGGACAAGTGGGCACGAACGTAGTGTTTCAGATTCGCAGACGATGTAATGTCTCTAGTCACAGATGAAAAAGAACTCCACAAAATTGTAGAGGTGTACGAGACTACTGAAAAATATTATGGAGTGAAAATAAAGACCGAGAGCATGAAAGTAATGGGAAAAAACATCACATAATAGGCAAACAATCTTGCTGAAGGAAGAAAAACTGGAGTACATGAACGGGTAATCACAGACGCTTCGCACAGAGTTACAGGGATAACAAAGATAGAAACGTCCCCTTTGAACAATTTATACATGACTGTGCTTAAACTGACACACAATATTTTGTTAGCGCAACGCAATCTGACTTTCAAAATTCCCTACAAAAGAATGGCCCTGACTAACATTAAACTATACCTTTCACAAATCACTTACCTCACAAAAATCTTCGCTGCTCAAGCTACTGCAATACAGCGAGCGCCACTACTGCCAGCTAAATAAAAGATTCAAACTATGGAAGGCACTAACTACTGATAGGGATAGTTAGCAAATGAAAGATATTAATAGAGAACAAACAATGTATTTACCTTGATATCATCATATATAAATATAGCAGTTCAAGACAAATTTCAAAACTCCGCCATCTCTCTCCCCACATCCACCACTGCTGGCGGCTCACCTCCAACTGCGCAACGCTACGCGCTGTCCACAGCCAGCTGCCTAACACTACAATGGCGAGTATTACAACAATGCAAAGCAGCCACAGACTGCACACAGTACAGCCAGTGATTTTCATACAGAGGTGGCGTTACCAATAAAAAAACCTAAACAGCCTACTTACAAGATAACTGCTAGGAAATTTTGGGTAACTGAAGATTTTGTGATGTCCACCTAGTTTTTCAATCTTTTTGCAGTATTTAGAAAATTATTATAAAATTAAATAATTGTTGAAATGAAATGACAGTATCTTGGGCTATCACTTTGTTGTAATTTCAACTTTACCAGTGTAATTTAAACGAAAAAAATTACTGGTGTATTCAGTATTCCCAGATTTCCGAAAAGTTTGCAAGGTACTCCACTACAGACTATTAATGAAGGTATGGGCATACGGAATGTATGTGAGGTATGTGATTGGTTCTAAGACTTCTAAAGTAATGGAATCCAGTATGCTGTCCTCGACGAAGGGTATTCGTCAGAGACAAGATTATCGTCAGAAGTACCCTAGGGAATTTTGACAGAACAGTTGTTATTTTCCATGCACATAAATGATCTGTCAGACAGGGTGATTACCAATCTGGAGTTGTTTGCTGATTCTGTGGTATATGGGAAGTTGTTGTCGTTGAGTGACTACAAGCTGACTAACACAAAATTTCTGGTTGGTGTGATGAATGGCAGCTAGCTCTAAAGATAGAAAAATATACGTTAAAGCAAATGAGTAGGAAAACCAATTCTATACAGTTCGAAAACAGTATCAGTAGTGTGACGCTTGACACAGTCAAGTCGATTAAATAACGTTGCAGAGAGATATGAAATGAAACGAGCAGGTAAGAATTTCAATAGGGAAGGCGACTGGGAGACTTTTAGGGAAGTTTGGTTCATCTGCAAAGAAGATCGTGTGTAGGACATTAATGCGACCCGTTCCTGAGTACTACTAGAATGTTTCGGATCTCTACCAGGTCGGGTTAGAGGAAGACGTCGAAGCAATTCAGGGACGGGCAGGTAATTTTGCTACCGGTAGTTTCATAAACAGACACGTATTACGGAGATGCTTCGGGAATTCAAAAGCGAATCCCTGCAGGGAAGACGACAGTCTTTTCGCGAGGCACACTTGAGTAAATTAAGAGAACCGACTGCAGATCGACTGTACTGCATCCAACGAACATTTCGCATAAGCACCATGAAGTTCAGATGAAAGAGCTTAGGGCTCGTAAGGAAGCACATAGGTAATCGTTTACCACTCGCTCTTTTTGCGAGTGGAACAGGAAAGGAAATGGCTAGTAGTGGTGCAGGGTACCTTCCGCCACGGGCGTACGCGCAGTGTGTATGTAGACATAGAAGTATAGAAATTATTATTGGAATAATAATGAGTGAAAACAAATATCTGTAGAGTGTAGCTTTTCATCCCCTCGAGAAGATTCAAATAGTAAAGATAAGCAAGAGTGCAAATACCCTTGACTATAAACATTATTTACAAGAACTACTACAAACACATAGGTCGTCACCGTTAAATAGTGGTAAATAGTCTACAGTTTCCCACAACTAAACAGTCGGTGAACATTGGAACAAGTCTGAATGTTAATTCGCTTTCTAGTCTGTTGTATGTGTGCTAACAAGAAACATTAAGAAAATACAAGAAACATTAAGAAAATACAGATATTGTAACACTCCATAAAATGAGTGATAACTGTAATAAGCAACACACTAATTTTGTCTGTTAATTAACACTTGAGAGCGACATAGAAACAACAGGTCTTATGAAATTGTAATCACTAACCACTTTCTTTGAGTGTACTTTTGAGCAGATTGCGTCTAGTAATTATATTCAAACTGTTTAAGTAAAGAGGATCCTCGTTTGGCACTCCAGTTAACTCGTTTCCGTTTCTAAATCATGACATTCAAATCTGAATTAGGTCAATATTAGTACACTGCAACTGAATAACGAAGACTGCTTCTCATAAACATTTGTTACCGTTATTCAAAATTTGTCCTTGAGAGAGAATAGCTATTAACTTTAATCAAGCTGCGTACTTTTATGAGTAGTTAATACAGTCCAACTCTGCATAAGTAGCAGATCTTTCTCTCACAATAGACTGCAGCACATAGCAATTGTGAGTCCTCTCGCGTAAGTGGCTCTTATGGAGTTTATTCTGATGTGTGGTCTAAAGTTTTCTTCAGGAATTTCTGCAAGCCTGTTTCCCAACACAATAAAAAACTTGAAGCCCACGACACACAGTAGACGAATTTGTTAGAATCACTTCGTGATAAGACGTAAATTAGAGTTCCTTCGCGCCAATAGTGTCCACACCCATGCCATTTAGAACAAACTCACACCTTCAAATTCTTCATTTAAGTTGTACTAAACAGCTTTCCTAACAATATCCATGTAAAGCAAACTCTTCAGAAATCTACCTGTCTCTTATTACACTTAAATTTCATACTCCCTCGTACAAACAAGAAATTTTCACAAATACTATTTCGATACAAATGTACAAAAACATTACACAAAATGTACATAACTTTAACGATCTCTGTATGTGATTAATTCTGTTTGCTATCAATCAAGGCATGTAGCGCTGCCTGTCGTACAAGCAGGTAACCCTCGCTCACACAAACTTTCGCAGTTGCAAACATGTCCAGTACATTGCCTCGGCCACAGATTACGCGGGCAACTGTTTACAGGAGTCGTACACTTATAAATTCACTGTCAGCGATGTGAGTCCTTAATCCATTACAACATACGTTAACTAATGTTCAAAAGAAAGGAATACCAATACGTGCAGAAAACGAAAGGAATATAGCGTAAGTCACTTTAAAATGAAATCAGCAGGAAGTACCAGTGGGCTGATGAAAAGGTCACCGAAAAAATGTGACGAAATTTAAAAATAACAAATCATCTACGAAGTACAAATTCAGCGTGAAAAGTTAAACCAAATTTTGGTAGATATGGAAGCTAAAACATTCACTTTGGGAACACAACAGAAATTGCTTCCACCAAAGGAAGCGACTGTCTGCCGAAGTTACAGAGGAAGAAATGGATGTCGAAGAGAGCACACAGTGGTCAAATTTAGGGTCAGAAATCGGTATAGGTTTGGTATAGCGTGTTGCTGTTAGAAGTAATCTCTTTTGTTGAAAAATTGAAGTAGAGAGTTCATGCAAGTTACATTTGAAATCTGAAAGGAAATACAAAGAAAGTCTGATGGTATCCTCGTTGTATCGAAGCAGCTTAAATCACTTGATAAAGGCAAATCGTCTGGTCCAGATTGTATACCAGGCAGGTTCCTTTCAGGGTACGGATATATAATAGCTCCACATTTAACAAGCACATGCCACCTCTCGCTCGACGACTAGAAAGTTGCCATGGGGCACACCAATATGTAAGAAAGGACATAGCAGTAATCTGGTGAATTACAAACCCATATCACTGACGTCAATTTGTTGCACGTTTTTGGAACATGTACAGCGTTCGAACATTACGAATTACCTCCAGGAAAACGATCTGTTGACGCTCAGTCAGCATGGATTCAAAAAAATATCTTTCCTCTGAAACATAACTAGGTCTTCATTCTCACGCAGCAATGAGTGCTAACGACAGGGGATCTCAAATTGTTTCCATATAACTAAATTTCCAAAATTACTTCGATACTGTTCCTCACAAGTAGCATTAAATCCAACTGCATGCCTTTGGAGTATGGTGTCAGTTGTGGGACTGGACTCGTGAATTACTGTCAGAAATGTCAAATTTCATAGTAACGGATGGGAAGTCATCGATTATGACAGAAGTAATACCTGGCGTTCCCCAAGGAAGCGTTATAGGCCCACTGCTGTCCCTAATCAATGTAAACGACTCAACTTAGGAGACAACCTGAGCGGTTTCGGAGCAGCTTCGATGTCTTCCTACAATCCGCCCTCGTGGGGTCCCAAACACTCTAGCGGTACTCAAAAATGGGTCACACTGTGCGCTGTCTCCTTTGCTACCGAGCTGCAGTTTCCTATAATTCCCCCAGAAAACCAAAGTCGACCACTTGCCATCCCTGTAACTGACCTTATTTGCTTGTTCCATTTTCATGTAGGTGTGCAACGTTATGTGTAGGTATTTAATCGACAAGACTGTATACTACAATAGACCGCTAACAGATTGTTCGAATATTACAGGTTTGCATTTCCTACTCATATGCATGTACCTAAATCTTGCCACATTTACTGCAATCTGTCAAACATAAACCAAATAGAAATTCTGTCTAAGTCTTCCTGTATCCTCCTATAGTCTGTCAGCGACGATACTTTCCGTACACTACAGCATCAAAAGCTAACTGTCGCAGATTTCCTCTCATCCCACCCGTAAAATCGTTTATTTATATGTAGAACAAGAGCGATTGTCTTACAGGTCCCTCGTGCATTCCTGACGATACCTTTCTTTCTGATGGCGTCCATGAAAACGTACTATGTTTTATTACTCAAAAATTCTTCGAGGCACTTATATATCTCGGACCTATTTGTTATGCTTGGACTTTCGTTGTATAGGGTAACCACATGAAATATCCATGATTTCCAAATGCAATTAAAAGAATGGAAACAAAATTTTTTTTAATTTGCGACATCATGTAAAACAACTCAAAGAGTTTCGTGTAGGATAAGGTGACCTAAAAATGATACAAAATAACAAAATTGCTGGGAAAAAACTGTAAATGCTGGAGAGTATAAGCTGTTTTTAAATGACCCTGTCTTTAATTCATTAAAGTTACGTATTCAGACTAGAAAAAATAAAAACAGTGTGTCATTTTTTTGGACTGAAGTTCTTAAATACGACGCAGGTGATCCGCGATATGATATATTTATGATACTGTCATCTACACAGACAGAGAACGTGCAAAACAATACAGATGTATGATTGGAACTTTTTCGTGGTATGTTTCTAGGGTATTTGTGTCACAAATGTATTAGTGATAATTTCTGGTACTACAGAAATTTCTTTGTTTGTTTTTCCTATTTCACTACTATAAAGTAAACCAGCAATGGGTAGGAACGGTTCACAATTATACTTCATATACTGACGCTGACAAAGAAGTAAGAGATACGGTACACAAAAGAACGAAAGAGAATCACTATCTTTTTTCTATTTCATGAACATCAAAAGGAGCGTTAAAAACAAATAAAATTCCTTGTTTGATACTTCCCATCCAACCAACAACATGAAGAGTTGGTAGTTTCTCTACCACATCACTGTTTTTAATAAGATAAATGTCTTTTTCATTTAATTAAAAAACTATTTCATCCTTGTCCACAGTTCCTACAGCCATAACGTCGAGGTCATTTTCAAGTACTGTTTATTTGATACAGACCTATCTGCAGCAGTATGAGTTCCTGTTCCGTCCTCGAAATTTAGCCAAAATATGACCTTATTCACCTGCATGTGCTGCATCAGTCACTAAAATAGGATCTGGCGCCAAATCTCGAAAGGGATCAACACCATCCCTGTTGTCGTCACTCTGCAAAGAGATACTGCAGTTGGAATAAGTTTTCTGAGTTCCGTTTCTATTTCTATACTTGGCACAGCTTTGATGAAAGGCATAGCTTTCTGGCTCTCCTGCATCTGGCCTACTCTCTGCCGCAGTTGTGTTGTTGGCGTATGGCAACGACGGGGGGAGGCAACCCGCGGTACACCGCTGTGTGGCTGTGGCTTGGCACTAGAAGACAGTCTATCAATTTTTGGAATCAACAATATATTTTGGAATGGGGCGTATCACATATAAGGACATATTGACTGATTTATAATTATCACCACATAATAAACGTGTCAATAATGAATAATTCAGCTGATAAGGCACAAATTTTAGTGTTAGTAACAAATGTTTGGTAGGTACAGAATCAGTGTTTGCATAAACGTGGCAAATGTTCTAGATCTGTGTGCGCATTTATTTTCAGTCTCAAGCTGTTGTTTGTCAAAATTATACCCCGCAAGCCACCTAATAGTGTCTGGCGGAGGGTACTTTTCTTACCACAAAATGGGCCCTCCACCCTGTTCCACTCGCGAATAGCGCGTGGGAAGAATGATTGTGGGTAAGCCTCTGTATTGGCTCTAATTTCTCGAATTTTCTACTCGTGGCCACTTTGCGAGAAGTATGTGGGAGAAAGTAATATGTTGCCCGACTCTTTACGAAAAGTGCTCTCTCGAAATTTCAATAGCAAATCTCTCTGTGTAGCAAAACACCTCTCTTGTAACGTGTGCCAGTGGAGTTTGCTGAACATATCTGTAACGCTCTCGCGACGGCTAAACGCAGCGCTCTTGGTTGGATTTCCCTCTCTCTCTTCTACCAGTCCTACCTGATATGGATCCCAGATGGATGAACAACACTCAAGAATCGATCGAGCAAGTGCATTGAAGCCACTTCATTCGTGAATGAGTTACATTTCCTTAACATTATTTCTATGAATCTGAATCTAGCATCTGCTTTTCCCATTGGTTGTTTTATGTGTCAATCAGCTTAAGGTCGCTGGATAGTTACTCCTAAATAGTTTACCGTAGATACTGTTTCCAGGGGTTTGTCATCAATAGTGTAGCTGTACAGTAGTGGATTTCTTTTCCTGTGTACGTACAATGTGTTACATTTATTTACGGTCAGGGTCAACTGTTAGAGCCTGCACCATTCATCAATTCTCTGGAGGTCATTCTGTAAATCGTTACCATCTCCTGGCGTTGCTACTTTGTTACAGACAACCCCAAAAATGAAGTTTCCGATGGAAAAATCAACTGTGACTAACTATTCCGAAACAGTGGCAGCATAACTAGCAGTACGAACATTTGCAATAGTAATGGTTTTCCTCGTAATAGATGGGGTGTTTTGACTATATCAGTTTTAGGACATCTTACCTAGATTTTTTCCTTAACGATTCCTATTCTTTTATTTCAGGTGCTAAAAAATTACCAGAAATCATTATACCTGAAGAAACAGTTCACTGCGTACTGTGGTACGCGGAAATGAAATCACCCGTTGCTGTCCACAGAAATTTTTGGCGTGAATTTGAAAGTGGGCGACCAGGCATTAGAACAATTAACAATTAACAACTTCTTAGCTACTGGCGGTGTAGACTGTCAGTCAGGATGTGACAGAGAACGTACATCTGAAGAAGTGGTAGAGGACATCAGGGAGACTTTCTAATACAGCCCATCAAAGTCGGTTCGACGAGTATCACGAGAGCTAAACATCTCTCACTCAACAGTTCACGAAGAGCTGCACGAAAGACTTGGCTCACACGCCTTCAAGTTCAAATTGCTTGAAATTCCTCATTCTGAGATATCGGAAGGGGCGATCTGTTTTACTTGATAAAAAACTATCTGGTGTCAAGATAGCATAAATGTTTATTTGTTTTCGACAACTAATTTCGACAGGCTTTGCCGCCACCTCCTGGTCTTCAAACTTTTAATTACACAACGTGTTCATTGTGAGTTGGAACCTCATGCTAAGTTCTCATATTAGTGGGATAAATGTCTCAGACTATGCAAAAGATTTTCGGAAATAAAATGTTTACTGTCAGAACGCATCTCGTGCACACGGCCATGCAATTTGCTGTCCTTCAGTTTCCTTCCCTTCAGCTACATTTGATCTTCCAGCAGAATCGTCAACTGCCGCACTTCCCGGACCAAACATTTCTTCAGCGATGGATAGGAAATGATGGACCAGCCAGTGTCCGTCATGATTTCTGGACATAGCCCCTCCGTATTTCGTTCTGTTGGGTTTGGCAATGAGCTCGGCTCGCCCGCACGTGACCTTGGCCATCTCCGAGGAAGAGCTACGCATGCAGTAGCCTCCATCGCTCACAAATGCTTTGCGCACGTGGCAGATCAACGTCTAGACATTTTACAAATTATGAAGGGACCTCATTTACAACTGTATTAATTGTTTGTACTAAATTTTTTGCCTTTCTGTGCAAGACGCAATATTATCTATGTATCGTAGTTTATTTTGAACTGTATTTAGAAATCAAGACGGTTTCACGTAGACACTCTGCACAGGATACTTAAATTTCTTTTACAGACGTTGAGGACTTGGTGGGTACTAAGAAGTTTAAGTTCAGCACAGGAACTGATATCCGGAAACGTACCCGTTTTCCCGCTACATGCAATATACCACAATGCATTTTCAAATTTCTTACACTTTTGGCGCCTCTGAGTGGAGTATTATTTGTGTCATCCAAATATCATTTGGTGTCCCATGCCCACTACGGGTCTGTTTACATTCAACTGAACTGTGATCTGGCCAAGAAGCTTGCACTTGCTGTTGTACTTGTGGATTTTATTCATACTGTGCTACTATACTCGCCCAAAGATGTTTCTACCCGCTCCTGTGCTTGCGATCCTTGTTCACACTGTACAGTAGCAATCATTCACTACAGTTTAGACTGCAAGGTGTACGTATGTTTTATGTAATATGTTGTTGCTGACTACAGTGAATTACACGTATCTCGTATTCGGAGCAAGTACGTCAGTTTTATGAGGAGCCTTTCCCACACCGACAGATACCTTGAGACTCCCTCTTTATTGCGATGTACCAGCGGACCTCAGAAACTGGTACAATCATCGTTAGCGCGACCAATTGTGCTGCTCCACGGTGGGGCCGCACACCTGCGCTTGAGGACGTTGTACTCTATACGGTGGAAGAGGACTCGACGACGCTACCGAAATGTTCAGACCCCCATCGTTCCTGAAACCCATGGGAACGTGCTGCATGTTGGTTTTCATTAGCCCGCCCATGACTATCCTGGAAATAGAGAACACCTTCCCTGGTGAACTCGTCTTAATCTGTGAAAAGAATCCGCTGTGGGAAGTCGGGTTCGTCCACGCAGTGAGGTAAGAAACACTTGCAGAAGTGGTCTCCTGATGGAAAATCCTGTAGCTGCGTTGTCTGTACCTCATGGGGTGGTGTGGGTGTGGCCATGGGTGTAGCTGCTGGCATGCAGGACACGCCAGATAGTCTGATGATACATATTCAGTCAACCTGCTACATTTCTGGTACTTGTCCTCTTCCTCTTCATGGAGTACGAGACGTGTGATTGGATCATATCTTCTTCCACCACATCTCACAGGTACACGGCGTGCTTGCGATACCTTGACGGCGTACTGTATTGGCTCTTGGAAGATGTGCCATTGCACGTGCGTCAAAATACGTGGTTCCAGCACGATGGCACACTATCTTACTTCTCACGTGCGTTCCGACATAATCTGGACCAACGACTTGGACCACACTGGATTGGCCGTGTTGGCCCGATTGTTCGGCCTGCACTTTCTCCCGCCTTGAATCCACTTGATTACTGACTATGGGATATATGTCTACATGGATACTCTGAAAATCACACTTAAGTGCCTGGCAGAGGGTTCATCGAACCACTTTCGCAATAATTGAGACCAATCTCGAACGGCGTGAGGAAAAAACGAAAACCTATATCTTTCTGTGCGAGCTCTGATTTCCCTTATTTTATTATGATGATCGTTTCTCCCTATGTCGGTCGGAGTCAACAAAATATTTTTGTATTCGTAGGAGAAAGTTGCTGAACGAAATTTCGTGAGAAAAACACCTTTGTTTCAATTATGTCCATCCCAGATCCTATATCATGGCCGTGACACTCTCTCACCTATTTCGGCATAATACAAAATGTTCTGCTGTTCTCTGAACTTTCTCGATGTACTTCGTTAATCCTATCCGGTAATGATCCCAGACCGTGCGGCAGCACTTCCAAAGAGGACGGACAAGCTTAGTGTAGGCAGTCTCTTTGGTAGATCTGTTACATTTTCTGGGTGTTCTGCCGATAATACGCTGTCTTTGGTTTGCCTTCCCCACAACATATTCTGTGTGTTCTTTCCAGTTTAAGTTGTTCGTAATTGTGATACATAGGTATTTAGCTGAATTTATGGTCTTTAGATATAAATGATTTATCGTGTAACCGAAATTTAATGTATTTCTTTCAGCGCTCATGTGGAAGACTTAACACTTTTCATTATTTAGCGTGAATTGCCAATTTTTGCGCCATACATATATCTTTTTAAAAATCGTTTTGAAATTTATTTATATCTTCTGATGACATTACTGGACGATAAACGACAGCATCACCTCCAAACAACCTAATACGGCTGCTAAGATTATCTCCTAAATAGTTTATGTAGATAAGGAACAGCAGAGGACCTATAAAACTACCTCGTGAAACGACAGGAATCACTTTTGTTTTATTATATGACTTTCTGTCAGTTTCTACGAACTGTAACCTCTCTGACACGAAATCGCGAATCCAGTAACATAACGGAGGCGATATTCCATAAGCACACAATTCCACTACAAGCCGCTTATGTGGAACAGTGTCAAAAACCTTCTGGAAACCTACAGATGCGGAATCAATTTAAAATCCCTTGTCAATAGCACTGAGCACCTCGTGTGAGTAAAGAACTGGTTGTGTTTCACAAGAACGATGTTTTCTAAATCCGTACGGACTTTGTGACAAATAGACCGTTCTCTTCGAGGTAATCCATAATGTCCGTATGCAATATATGTTCCAAAATCCTGCTGCATATTGACGTTAATGATATGGGTCAGTAATTTGGCAAATTACTCTTACCACCTTTCTTGAATATTGGTGTGACCTGTGCAACTTTCCAGTCTTTGGGTACGGACTTTTCGGCTAGTGAGCAGTTGTATATGATTGCAAAATACGGAGCTATTGTACCAGCATACTCCGAAAGGAACCTAACTGGTGTACAATCTGGACCGGAAGAAGTGCTTTTATTAAGTTATTTAAGTTGCTTCACTACTCTGAGGATATCTACTTTTAAGTTACTCATGGTGGCAGCTGTTCTTGATTTGAGTCCCAATTCTAGAGGTGTTAAGTTTTACTAAGGCCTAAAAGATTATTCTTTTAATTATAACTTTGAAGGTTATTAGTTTAATTAACTTAAATCCTTTGTATAGTCTCCTTTGGTGAAGGAATTTCGGATCAGATAAAATTCTTGATTTAAGAGATCCCTGTGGAATTCGCGTTATAGCTGCGGTGGATACACGAGGACCAGAGGTTGGTCATCGTGTGTACCGAAACATGGTACAGAGGTAGCGCATCTCTGTTGACATCGGTGGTTGTCGCATCGAGCGCTATCTGTAAGTGAACCCAGACCACAAAATAGACAGAAAGTAGAGAGCAGCTCCTTTGATTTGTATGAGGTGCGCTCGACGCCATATTGAAACCGACTGAATGCAAAACGATAGCATCTTCCTGCAGTGGTTCGAAATGGATATTCTTATGAAACGGAAGTAATCTAACCGACTAAATGAAAATTGCGAAAGGACACGCTAATGAAACAGGTTGTGATAAATCTTAGTTCATTACTGAGCAAGCTGTGAACTGCCACTGTTTCTTTGGTTTCAGTGACAATGAAGGTGTTTTTTGGTAAATATCGGTTTTTTCTTAAAGCAATCTTATTTTACTTCTTGATTTTTATTTTCGGGGATTTTTAACTAAAAAATCGATTTCACTTCCAGCGGAAATAGCTGTTATGGGACGTTCTGCAGGAGTTTGTGTGAATCACTGCTAAAATTTTCATTCATGTTTTCAACCTGGAACTAGCACGTAGGTATTATTTACTTGCATGGCTGGATGAACAGTCATGAATGATGATTGACAGCCGTCCAAAATTAATTCGAAATAAACTGGTGTGCGCGGATAACCAAACAAGTTAAGGGGGCCGCGCACGCTCAATGGAAAATCCTGGTTTGAGTCTCGGTCCGGTACTTATTTTCATTTGTCAAAATAGGTAGTATTTATAAATCTGTCACAACTGAAGCCAATATATCCGCAGTCAGGGAATTTATTTCGAACTAGCATAGGTATTACTTCAAATGAAGACAGTGGGGCTGCAATAAAATTTAATTTATACGAAGTTTCGAATGAGGTCCAGACTTATAGGTTCATTCTAACGTATAATGCAATATGAATCATGTTAGTTTAGTAAACGACGATTAAAAAGTACTGCAAAGAAACTTTCGTCAAGTTTGGTCCTAAATATGAGATGCATTTTGGCCTTTCCATTATGAAACTGCTGGCGTAGAATGTTTTCATCATCATTTTCTTTCAGCAGAAATTACAACAATAAATTGCGATCACTAATCTGAGAAACGTGCGTTTACTTGTACGAACTGTTCGTGACCGAACTGCAAACTACGTGCACGTAGCGACATCAGGCAGTGCGCTCAAATAAAATTCGTTAAGTTCTGTGGCGTGATGCGACGTTCATTCCGACTTTAAAAATAATTTCGATGTGTCAGCTATATGCAGTACACAGCATCGGTTGACTTAAGTGAACCTAAAGCAGCCAGCGATCACATTTTTGAGTGCAAGCCCTTCACGTTTTATGCTGCAGAGTGTTAGAGAATGAAGTATCAAGTTACCATGACCAATATCGAAAAAATAATTTACCATAAAAATGCGATATAAACCTATAAGATACGAAGGAAATAAATTTTGTGCACTAACTGACGTCCTAAAAACCGAATAAGAGGCATTGTATACAGACATGAAGAAAATATACAAATGCGAATGAAGTTGTTTTTAATTTTTTAAAGAAAAAGGAGAACTTCTACCGAAAAACTAACTTCCGGTGTTGATACAGCTTTGCTTCATTTGCCTACAGCATTTTTATGGTTAAATGAGCTTTTACTGTCCACAGCGGGAGTCGCTCGTTACTTTCCCGTGTGGTCTTTTTTTCTTAACACTGCTCGTTGTATACTTCTAACTTTAACAGTACAGCAAACGACTGTATACCAAGCAGCTAAAATACATAAGTAAAAAATTAAACAAAACATACCCGTTCACCTTTCGTCTCAGAGACAGCTGTTAACTCGGTTTTAACATGTAGACTTTGCGCATGCGTACTAAATTTTGACACGTGGGTTACAGCCGAGTTTCCATTCCATATGCCCTCTACTGTGTGCCCAGATGACAAGCAGCAGGAATCAAGAGAGCAACATGTGTTGCGGTACTTTTCGTGGAAGTACGTCTCCGAACATATATTCATATACTCAACTTTACCGTCTTGGCCCCCACTACAGGTCTTTAAAGTCTGTAAAGGGAACTGTAAATTTGGTTTAAACCAGGGTGTACATGAAGTCCGGGAACACTTTCAGTTATTTATTGCACAAGAACGAAACATTGCACAGATATCATACACATGTCATTTTGAAGAGAAACGCTGAAAGTTTCTTTTTTTTTTTCATGTATACTGCCACAGCGTAGTATGTTAATTTGCCGATAGTCGGCGCTAGTCGCAAACATGGCGAGTTAAGGTGCGGAGCGAGCTTTCTATGTGTTGGAGTTCGACAAAAACAAGTGTGCTACAGGCACAACGAATTTTTTGTGCCAGTCAGTGGTAAATGACCTTCCTTGTTCTTAACGTACTTGGTTCTAAACATCCGTTGAACAGCTGTAGCAAAATGGTTTTTGTCCAAGTCCAACACACAGAAAGCTCGCCCCGCACCTGAACTCGCCATGTTTGCGACTAGCGCTGACTGTCGCAACTTACCAAACTACGCTGTGGCAGTATAGACGAAAAAAAAAAAAAAAAAAAATAACTTTCAGGCGCTCTCTTCAAAATGACATGTGTATGATATCTGTACAATGTTTTGTTCTTGTGCAATAAATAATTGAAAGTGTTCTCGGACTTTATGTACACCCTGGGTTCCTTTCGTCCATTACCTGCACCTACCTGTGAACTCGTTGCATCAGATCGCCGGTAGGAAAGCCGAGCAGAGACCTACCGTACTGCAACTCGCACTAGGCTGCATCCAACGTAACTATTCTAAGAATCGGGGAAAGGTCTTAATTTTGTACAATGTGGGGTATACGAGGTGTAATCAAAATGTAACAGGAATGTCTTAATTTCGCGGGCTTAAACATATGCTTTTCAAATTGTCTTTTATGTTCTTGGTACACATCTTCCTGATGTATGTTTGCATTTTCAGCTGTTTTGAATATTTAGTTTATTGTTGACAGCCTGGATGATATGCGTTTCCGAGTGCTCGGAGAATTTTTGCTTTCGAAAAAGATGAACTGAAGAATTTTCATTAAATTGTGCTTGGCAAATGGAATAAACAGCAGCCTTATTCGCCGGTCTGGTCGCCCGCGAATTCTTTCTATTCTAAAGGCTGAATAAAACCGTAAAAGGCGCCAAGAGACAGAGGAGGACAAGGTCAGATACGCCGGAGGAAATAATCCCATGACACACACAATTTACGACAGCAGAATTAATCTAAAATTAAGGCAGTCACATGTAGTTGGAGTTCTCGCATAGGGACGGTCCAACGGGACAATACAGCATCAAAACGTGTGATGGAAGACTTAGTAGTGGATTAAACCAAACAGTACTGACGTCACACGAGAAAGACGTATGCAAACACATCTATTATAACGGATATAAAAGAAGCCGTTATCAGCAGGGAGGGGGTTCGCTAATCAGTTGCAGCACGGTACAGTCCAGTCAGCGGACGGAGCGGCGACGCCGTCGTAGCAGCGGATAAAGACTTAGTTCCTTCAGCCACGAGAAGCTGGTGGAAGGACTCTGGGGACACATAACAAGTGCGAGGTAAATGGTTATTGTACATTTCGTGGAACAGTATTGAACAGAGAATGCCTGTTGCTGTCTCAGCGAGTAGTGATTCAGCATTGCAGTAAATGACAGAACCAAGTTATAATCGACGCCTTGGCTCCCGTACTGCAAAGCCGACGGGTTTGGAACACTTGCACGGAGTGGCATTTGCGTGGAGAGACACTTGCAGGGAGTCTGGGGCTCCTGCCGGGCTAATTGGCTTTTCGTAGGTACAGGCACACTAACAATGAGAGAACTGACGATGAAATTCAAATTCAACACAATGAGAACTGACAATGAGAAGCAACATCTCTTATAATATTTGGATGATGCAAGGAATGGGGTGCAGCTAAGAAAGGAACATGGTATTTTTACAATTGTTGTAGCCTTATGGTGACTGCCGTTTTAGGACGAAACTTGAATTGACAAATTTATATTTCGCTACCATTTTATTTAAACGTTACACAGAATGTCAGCGAATATTACTTATCTGAGCCGTGCACGGTTCGTGTTCATGCCGTTTATTGTTTGTCATCTTCTCTTACGGTACTTCAAAAAATGGCTCTGAGCACTATGGGACTTAACATGTATGGTCATCAGTCCCCTAGAACTTAGAACTACTTAAACATGAGTAACCTAAGGACAGCACACAACACCCAGCCATCACGAGGCAGAGAAAATCCCTGACCCCGCCGTGAATCGAACCCGTGAACCCGGGCGTGGGAAGCGAGAACGCTACCGCATGACCACGAGATGCGGGCTTTTACGGTACTGCCGCCTCGTTTTCTTATTCCATTTACTGGCGTCACTAACTTCTTGCCTTACTTGCCTGTGAACGGCAGCAGCAGCGCTTATCGATAAGTGCACAGTCGTACTATCTCTGGAGTGACTGATAGTATTCCCGGGTCGTCGTCTGTCCGGCAGTCGGTTGGAGACGGACCAGCAGTGTAGTCGGGACGCAGCAGCAGAAAAGTCGGGGACGACTCGCCGACCGCTGACGACACACGTGAACTGTCCGACGGAGGGAGATTGGAGTGGGACGACCGTTGGTTGGTGGTTCGGTTGGTCGTCTCATCGGCCGACGTATATTTGGTCCTTTCACCGTTTCTGGGCCTGGGCAGTCGGTCGGTTGGCGTTCAGCAGCAAGGAAGTCTCCGTCGCGCGTACTCTGGCCGGAACCGCTGGGGATGTGCACGCACGGTCGGAGTGTGAGGTGCTGCTTGCGAGTGCTACGAAGTTCGTCGCCCACCGATCTTGGACATGAAAGTTGAGTCCTCACTTAACCTACTATTGAGTCTCAACTGTTTACATTTCTTCGTTTGATCCTGGTTGTAGCTTTTGGGACATTCCCGCGAGCAACAACGTGTGTGTATTCTAGTCGGCTAAGATTCCAGCCGTCTTCCTGGAGAGTTTAACTTAATTTATTCCCTGTTATTGAAGTTACCAGCGGTATCTTCTGCCTTGTAGCCGTTGACTTTCCAGTTACCTGCCCTGGTCATTGGCGTAATTTTTCGGCACTGTATTTTCCTCGTCATGTTGTTGCTCTCCGCACGCGTGTAGTTGTTGGTCGTCGTGGGCGCCAATATTCTGTGTATCGTTGTATCGAAATCTTGTGGTCGTTTTGCTGGTTGCGTGGAGCGGAACTGATTTTGTTATTGGTCGGTCGGCTGTCTGTCGGTTGGGTTGCCTTCAGATTAAGAAGTCGATGGACAGGCTCCCTGTCTCACCTATACGGGCGTTAGCCTTACAATCTCAGGCCGACTCTTGGAAACTTTTGACCGCCGTCCCTTGTATGTTACATAGTAATTTCCCAGTTTGGGTTTTAATTATATGGTTGATGTGTGGCCTTCAGCCGAATATCAATACCTCTTAAATTAATGTTCTTGTCTAGCCCTTAAGGCATGAGATTGTTATTCTTTATAGGGGTCTTCAGCCGAATTCTGTATGAAATGTTTTATGATAAAGCCTTCTGCCTTTTGATTGTAACTTTTCCTATTGGTTAATATGCGGCTTCTAGTCAAGTTCCATTAAAATTAAATTGCTAAGGCCTTCAGCCTGTTTAGATTGAAGATTTAGAAAATATTTTTGGGTGAAACCTCCAGAAGAACCTTATATTTCAATTTCTTGCTTAGGCCCTGTGTCTTGGATTTTGAGTGTGACCTTCAGCCGATCTAAGGTTAATCAAGGGAGGTCGATTAAAGTTTTGAGTGTTTTGCATCCTTGTTGTAATCCTGTGTGTTCATAAATAAAGTTTGTATGTTGAGTGTAACTAACAGCAACTTATTTTGGCCCCTTTCCACAACCTAATCGCCGGCCGGTGTGGCCGAGCGGTTCTAGGCGCTTCAGTCCGGAACCGCGCGACCGCTACGGTCGCAGGTTCGAACCCTGCCTCGGGCATGGATGTGTGTGACGTCCTTAGGTTAGTTAGGTTTAAGTAGTTCTAAGTTCTAGGTGACTGATGACCTCAGCAGTTAAGTCCCATAGTTCTCAGAGCCATTTGAAGCCATTTGTTTATGGCCATTCCTCTGAAGGCAGCACATTGCTTGGACTCCTGCGCTACCAGTCGGCCGCTACGCAAGACGCTTGACAGTCACATTTTTCTGCAAGCGCTCTCAACACAGGCGGTGAGCGAGGGTCAGCGCTCTTGCTCGCCTCGCCGCATTCTCAACAGGCCTGCTGTAGTACACATGTGTTACTAGAAATTAGTTTTAACATATACTAAAAAGTGGCAAAAATGGGACCAGTCATATTTTTGTAATCATTTATTTTGTCTTCACCAGTTTCCATGCTTGTTTGCTCATTCTCTAACGGAGGGCGAAAGTAGGGATTTAGTTGCACGTCATTTGGCTGAATTTCCGCTGCCCATACAGAATTTGATTCTAAGAACCTGTCAAGGCGAATACTTCGAATATGCCCAAGAAAAGGCTTGGCCTTCGAGATAATGTTATTAGTTTTTATTAGGTGGTATTTTACAAATTTCAAGAGACATTTAGCCGACTTTGTGTCGTTTCCAGTGGACATCACGGAGAGGTACTCTCTTTCAGTCCCCATTAAATTTATTTACAAGATTTACAAGATTGTCAATGATTACATTAAGCTGCTTTTCAAAATTTACAAATTTATCAATGTATCTGACGTTTTTTCGTCTCTGTAAGTTCTGTGCGTAGGAGACACAAGTCAGAAATGGTGTTAAGTTTCCATCGATTTGGAGTTTCCTTAAATCCTATGCAACCGTTTCGTCAACCTTCATTGCTGCCTCTTTTGTCTTTTTTTCTTTCCCCATCAGAGTTTAAAATTAGATGGTCAAATTGATGGCTGTGGTACTTCGCATCTTCGCGAAGATTTTTCATTAAACAGTAAACATTCGGATGAACTTTTGAGAGTAATGTATTTATTCTTCAGTTCCATCCTTCTGAGACGCTATTAGTGCAATGGCGCCTTCCACTGCAATTCCAAATTTCTATTACCATATGTTCGTTATCGAGCCACTGATCCAAAAAAATAGTCGTAAAAGTCACAGAATCTTTTGATTTTCGGGCGTGCTGTTCTGAATACACGGCCAACCATCGTCCAACATTTCCAGGGAAGATGGGCTGGAGCAGGACACGCAACACTCATCTTATTTCCATAAACATTGAATAAAATGATAATTGCAACCGGTAATCTCTTTTCCAGGAAACAAACTGTTAGCTGCTTGGATGATGGTAATTACGTAATCCATCATCAGAGATGCAGGGCTTTCCAGGCACTTTAGTTTTAACAAATTTTAAAAAATGTTCACATGTTTCTCAGTTTTTATTTGGCAGCAATCGTAAACAACTAGAAAGGTGTTTTTCTCCCCACATGAAGTTCTGAGGAGGTCGAAGAGTATTGACAACTGTACAAACTGCTTGCTCGAACTCTTGAACGTTCCGTCCAAAGAATGATTCGCAGTTTCGTAGATATGCTTTCCCCTTTTTGCTGGCAAACACCAATTTTCTGTCATTCATTCCGCTGTTATCATCTGCAAGTAAAAAACTGCTACCATCATTCATAAGTAAATTATTTCCTTGAAAGGATATTCCTCTAGAATCAGTGGGATCTTATCGTCTAATGCAATATAACGTTTGTTTCCCACATCTGTTTGTTGGTAACGATATTACTAAGTCGTAGCTTCGATTTAAGAGCACCCTATTTCTTCAACATAAACCGATGAAACTGTAGCGTCTGTTTCCTTTGCCCACGTCTTTTCGTTGACAAAATCTTCTTGCACTTCATTTGCTGCTTCATCTTGAATAAAAACGTGGTTAACTTTACCGAAAACTATGGTATTTGTTGTGGACAGTCTTCCTTAGCATTTATTCTTTTTCAAGTTTATACAACACCTTAAGTGACTTCTTGTTTGTATAGTCCTCTACATAATACGCCCGTTGTAAATCAGTAAAGGCTTCACTTTGGTTGTCCCAGTGAACTCAGTTACCTCAGCACTAAGACACGGAACACTACTTGCCATTCAGAGATCAACTGTAATACTGAACTCTGGGAGAAAGTCACGCACACTACGAAAGAGTGCGGGGATACGGAACTTCATCCAGGAAAAGGGTTTTCGCCTTCTCCAGAACACGTCGCAGGTAGCGGACTTCTGGAACACCCTGTTCACTACCTACAGTTGAGCCGGCCGGTGTGGCCATGCGGTTAAGGGCGCTTCAGTCTGGAACCGCGTGACTGCTACGGTCGCAGGTTCGAATCCTGCCTCGGGCATGGATGTGTGTGATGTCCTTAGGTTAGTTAGGTTTAAGTAGTTCTACGTTCTAGGGGACTGATGACCACAGAAGTTAAGTCCCATAGTTATCAGAGCCATTTGAACCATTTTTGAACCTACAGTTGAAACATCCCCTTAGAAAAAGTAATGAATTACTATGCTGATAAACCTCTTACGTTATTTAATTTCAAACAGCTGAGCAGAACTGAACGTACTCAGACATTTCTCTCTTTACTTATTCTGATCAACACTAAACTGACACACAATATTTTTAGCGCAACGCACTCTGACTTTCAATAATCCCCACAAATGAATGGCTCTGACTGAGAATAAACTATACCTTTCATGAATCACGTACCTCACAAAAATCTTCGTTACTCGAACTAGCAATACAGCGAGCGCCAATACTGCCAGCTAAATGAAGAATTCTAACTACTGAAGGCACTAACTACTGATAGGCATACTTAGCAAATGAAAGATTTTGATAGAGAACAAACAATCTATTTACCTTAATAATGTTCAAAAGTCATCATATATATATATATATATATATATATATATATATATATATATATATAAATATATATATATATATATATATATATATATATCAGTTCATGATATCCAATATTACAAATTTACTTTTTCTGATGGACACACGTCCAGATCGTCCGCTCTCAAAATTCTGCCACCTCTCTCCTCACATCCACCACCGCTGGCGGCTCACCTCCAACTGCGCAACGCTACGCGCTGTTCACATCCAACTGCCCAACACTACAATAGCGAATATTCCAACAATGCCAACCAGCCACAGACCGCACACAGCACAGCCAGTGATTTTCTTATAGAGCGTTACGCGGCGTTGCCAACATAAAAACCTAAACAGCCTACTTACACAGTGTCCTGGGCTCCGTGCAGATGTCAGCGCATTTCCTCTCCGTAAAAGGGTCATTCCTTGCAAGTATCACAAACTCAAGCCAAGTGGCGATTCGGTAATACGGAAACAATCCCAGGCAGCCATTAGCTGGCAGAACGTGTGTGACTACGAGCACTCGAGTCTCAGTTAATTCGTTAGGTAACTGTATAGAAAGGGAAGTAGATCTGACACCCAGTTACTCTAATTCTGTATAACCTCACTCGTGTCTAAAAGCTCGATGAAAGTGTTACATGGAGCCGGCCGAAGTGGCCGTGCGGTTAAAGGCGCTGCAGTCTGGAACCGCAAGACCGCTACGGTCGCAGGTTCGAATCCTGCCTCGGGCATGGATGTTTGTGTTGTCCTTAGGTTTAACTAGTTCTAAGTTCTAGGGGACTAATGACCTCAGCAGTTGAGTCCCATAGTGCTCAGAGCCATTTGAACCATTTTGAACCATTTGAAAGTGTTACATCAATGTAATAACTTACAACTTCTGCAGAATCTGTATGCGACATTCTCCTTTATAGTTGACAATACTGACATTATCAGGTTCCCGATCAACCAAGGAGATTCTTTCTCCCTCTCATCTCCAATACGAAGGTTGTGAAGGGTGAATCCTATCTCAGAAAAGCTCCCCGATGTCGCCATCGTCCTGATTGCGCCACGTAAAACAATTCTATGTTGGTAAAGGCACCATCTGTGCCAGGACGCGACAGATGAGATAAAATCATAATCACTGTAGCAGCTGTACACCATAACGGGAAGTTCCAGAAGTGCTTCCAAGATTGTAAAAAGCGCTGGCACAATTGTATTATACACTGAAGGGCCAAAGAAACTGGTATTGGCATGCTTATTCAAACACAGAGATCTGTTACCAGGTAGAAAACGGCTCTGCGGTCGGCAACGCCTATATAAGACGAGATGTGTCTGACGCAGTTGTTAGATCGGTTACTGCTGCTAAAATGGCAGGTTATCAAGATTTAAGTGAGTTTGAACGTGGTGTTATAGTCGGTGCACGAGCGACGGAACACAGCGTCTCCGAGGTGGCGACGAAGTGGGCATTTTCCGTACGACCATTCCACGAGTGTGCTGTCAATGTCAGGAATCCGGTAAAACATCAAATCTCCGACATAGTTGCTGCCAGAAAAAGATACTGCCAGAACGGAACCAACGACGACTGAAGAGGATCGTTCAAAGTAACAGAAGTGCAACCCCTCCGCAAATTGCTGCATATTTCAATGCTGGGCCATCAGCAAGTGTGAGAGTACGAACCATTCAATAGAACATCATCGATATGGGCTTTCGGAGCCGAAGGCCCACTCGTGTACTGTTGATGACTGCACGACACAAAGCTTTACGCCTGCGCCCGTCAACACCGACATTGGACTATTGATGACTGGAAACAAGTTGCCTGGTCGGATGAGTCTCGTTTCAAATTGTATCGAGCGGATGGACGTGTACGGGTATGGAGACAACCTTTTGAGTCTATGGACCCTGCATGTTAGCAGGCTCTGTAATGGTGTGGAACGTGTGCAATTGGAGTGATATGGGCCGTGATACGTCTAGATACGACTCTGACAGGTGACACGTACGTAAGCACCCTGTCCGATCAGCTGCATCCATTCATATCCTTTGTGCGTTCCGACGGACTTCGGCAATTGCAGCAGGACAATGCGACACCCCACATGTCTAGAATTGCTACAGAGTGGGTCCAGAAACATTCTTCCGAGTTTAAACTGGCCACTACACTCCCCACGTACGACCATTATTGAGCATAACTGGGATGCCTTGCAATGTGCGGTTCAGAAGAGATCTTCACCCTCTCGTACTCTTACGGATATTTGGATAGCCATGCAGGATTCTTGGTGTCAGTTCCCTCCAGCACTACTTCAGACATTATTCGGGTCCATGCCATGTCGTGATGCGGCACTTCTGCGTGCTCGGTGTGTGTGTGTGTGGGGGGGGGGGGGGGGGGCTTCACGATATTGGCCAGATCTACCAGTTATTTGGCTCTTCATTGTATCCGAGGACAAAGTTCATGCTGATGAATAAATAAAGATTTTTAAAAAAAAATTCCCATTGTTTTTTGATCTCACTTCGTACGTAGGTGCAGACTTTACCTGTGAGCATGCTGCCAGCAGCTGGTATCCGTTGAATTGGGAAGATTCGTGATACGATATGGAAGCCCTGAGGAGGGAGGGGGTTATGAGTATGAGCGAGGGACGGTACTCGTGGCTAGGCTAGGTAGGGCAGAAGCCACGGTGATGGATGGGCCGCTGGCCGAGCAGCGGACCCGATGTTTGCCGCTCTGCCGTAGCGGTGCCGGCTTACTGTTTGACATGTTAATTCTGGCCGGCGCGCGGGGAGCAAAAACACGGGGAAAGAGCGCCACGTAACTGCTTATTACCGCACGGGGTGCCGGTGGAGGAGGGGGGGGGGGGAGGCGAGGAAGGGAGAGGTGGGGGCTAATTGCACCCGGCCAGGGATAGCATCTAGTGGCCGCAACCATTGTTCCTGGGGGGGACGAAATAGGGACTCGCCCGCCGCTGTGGGCAGAGCGGCGAAGCGCGGCCGTTTTTGCCAAACTCGCCGTAAAGGCCTCTTCCTTCCTACCGATCTTTTTTTTCCCTTTCTTCTTGTTTTTTTTTCACCGTACTTGCGCTGGTGCTGGTTTATGGGAGACTAATTGCCGTCCTCGCCGCCGCCGCAAACACGCGTTAGCGAAATCGTTTAAACGGAAAAATACGGGCGTCGGCGGCCTTGCTCGAAATTAATGACGTGGGCGAGTAATTAGTACTCCGTATCCCGCTGCTGCGGTCAGTCACCGCCGACGGTCACCGGAGCGTGAAGAAATCAATTTCCTCGGGGAGGCTTTTCACCTCTGAAGGTCCACCGCTCGCAGAAACCCGCAAGTGCCGACGACAACGCGCTATAAAAGGTGGGCAGCACATCCACTGCGTTTATTAATTGTCTTTTGACGTTTTGCAATGCTGCTGCAGTGAAAGCCACACTTGGATTACCTCTTCAGTCCCAAGTGCATATTAAATGTACGATAGTGAGCTGAGGCAATACTGACCATACGACTTATCTTAGAAGCTAGATTAAGGAAAGCCAAACCTATGTTTCTAGCATTTGTAGACTTAAAAAAAGCTTTTGACAATGTTGATTGGAATACTCTCTTTCAAATTCTGAAAGTGGCAGGGGTAAAATACAGGGAGAGAAAGGCTATTTACAATTTGTACAGAAACCAGATGGCAGTTATAAGAGTCGAGGGTCATGAAAGGGAAGCAGTGGTTGGGAAGGGGGAGTGAGACAGGGTTGTAGCTTATCCCCGATTACATTCAATAGGTATATTGAGCAAACACAAAGGAAACAAAAGAAATTTCGGAGTAGGAATTAAAATCCATGGAGAAGAAATAAACATTTTGAGGTAAACCGATGACATTGTAATTCTGTCAGAGACAGCAAAGGACCTGGAAGATCTTGAAAGGAGGATATAAGATGAACATCAACAAAAGCAAAACGAGGATAATGGAATGTAGTCGAATTAAATCGGGTGATGCTGAGGGTATTAGATTAGGAAATGAAACGCTCAAAGTAGTAATTGAGTTTTGCTATTTGGGGAGCAAAATACCTGAGGATGGTCGAAGTAGAGAGGATATAAAGTGTAGACTGGCAATGGCAAGGAAAGCGTTTGTGAAGAAGAGCAGTTTGTTAACATCGAGTATAGATTTAAGTGTCAGGAAGACTTTTCTGAAAGTAGCCATGTATGGAAGTGAAACGTGAACGATAAATAGTTTAGACAAAAAGAGAACAGAAGTTTTCGGAATGTGGTGCTACAGAAGAATGCTGAAGATTCGATGGGTAGATCACATAACTAATGAGGAGGTATTGAATAGAATTAGGGAGAATAGAAATTTGTGGCACAACTTGACTAGAAGAAGGGATCGGTTGGTAGGGCATATTCTGAGGCATCAAGGGATCACCAATTTAGTAATGGAGGAGAGCGCGGAGGGTAAAAATCGTAGTGGGAGACCAAATGATGAATACACTAAACAGATTCAGAAGGATGTATGTTGCAGAAAGTACTGGGAGATGAAGAAGCTTGCGCAGGATAGAGTAGCATGAAGAGTTGCATCAAACCAGTCTCTGGACTGAAGACCACAACAACAACAGTGAACTACTGTTGGGTTATTTGAATTGTAGTGCTAGTTAGCAATGAATTGCCTAAAAAAATTTTTTTGAAGCCACAATGAATTTTTATAGATGGTATCATACAGGGTGGCCAGAAAGAGTCTAAAATTCTTGAAAGGTTGTTGCAAGGTAGGATGTGCTGAGAAACAAATGCTGAGAAAGAAAAGTCCGATACGTTGCGCCGTTTCTGAGCTCATTAGCATTTAAGTTAGCCAGTCAGTTCGTCACCCCGAAATTCAAGCGGCCTACCAGAAACGGTGTCGCCAAACGTGTTCTTCGTTTGGTTTCCTAAAACAGAACAAGAGCGCGATAAAAAAATGGTACGTGGTACGGTAGTAGGGACCGAACCCGAGCCAAAGGCTGAGCCGTCTCGTGTTCTATCATCTTTACTACCAGAAAAACTGACACTTATTGTCTCTGGTGGGCCGCTTGAATTTTTGTGCGGAACGGCTTGATTGGCCTATTACACTGTAAACAGAGCATCATATCGAATTTTTCTCTTAACAGTTACTTCGAGGCACAACCTACTCTGTAACACCCTTACAAGCTTTTCAGACTGTTTCTGACTACCCTGTACACGATGCGTCAGGACTTAAGCAGTACAATTATACACACAAATTGTGAACTTCATGTTGCTTTATAATAATAAAAAAATAGTCATATACATTACGTAACTTCCTCATATTTGCGGTAGCTTTCAAGATAGGTCAAAGTATACACTTGGTATCAAAACTTTCAACAATAGCAAGTAAACAATTCAAAAATTTAAACAAAATGACCACAGCTAAATTTTTAGAGTGTTCTTACTTTTCTTGATATTACCTAATGGATCAGCATCAAGTGCAGGGAACGGTATCTAGACGAAGGTAGAGGTAATGGATCTTTGACAGTGATCCCAGTATCAGCACCAGGCAGCATGGGGTAAGCCAGTCAACCGTGTGGAAGATTCTCCACGACGACCGTCACTATCCGCATTACTTACAAAGTGGGCACGTTCTTATCACCTATGGATTCTCCTCCCCTGCGACGGTTTTGTCGTTGGTTCCTCGCACAGGTCAACACGGTGCCGGGAATTTTGTCATGCATCCTGTTCTCGGTGAGTGGTGTGTGTGTTAAAGTGGACGTGACTACCTTAGTAGGAGTGGATATTAAAGCTCTACGAGAAATTGCTTAATCAAGGACACCCCCTTCACAAGTGAATAAAATTCAAAGGAAATGTTATAACGCGATCTGACTACCCTCAGGAATGATTGGTCACAGACAACCATAGATACCGCAACAGAAATTCTCTTGGCATCTGAAATTATCTACTGATGTTTACCTAAGCACATAACTTTCTTACAGAGTAACTGTCCTGGAGCTCTCAATGCAAACTGTAACCTGAAACTAATTTTCTAATGCTAAGAAATCTCTGATATTTGAATTAACTGCTCGGAGCAGAAGTAGCTCAAAATTGATCTATCAATCGAATTAAAAGGGGATACTGATTCTGTAATTACCAAGGCATCGGTGGAAGCCTCGTAACTATTCAGTGCTACTGTCTCGCAAAAGTAGTTTAATAAATTTTACTTAAATTGATGAAAGGAACGAAGTGACAATTGAGAGTTATTATTTGATCACAAAAATAACAAGATTTCTACACAGGACAATCATATTATCGTTACATGATTTGTATTGTATTCAAAGACCTCGTCCATAATGTGGATTAAAAAAAATAGGAAAGAAAAAGTGACCGGAACCGTATCTGCTCCGCATTGAGCGTAACTACGAGTGCCACTCTTCTACCGAGTCTCTCGCTCTGTCTCTCTTTCTCTTTCTCTCACTCTCTCTCTCTCTCTGTTTTTCTTTCTTTTTTTTGTTTGAGTTGTCCGTCTTTTGACTGCCTTGATGCTGTTCATCTCAGTTCGGAGAGGGACTCATCACTGAAGACAGTTCTACTCCAGTCAATGAGATTCCAGGCCAAAGACGTATATGGAAACGCTCTGGACAGTGGTGAGATGCCAACAGGACTGTCGCCCGCCGTACGGCCCTACAGCCGGGGGTGATGGAATAGGGTGCTATTTCATTTCATAGCAGGACGCCTTTAGTTGTCATCTGTGCCACCTTTACAGCACATCGTACGTCGAGATATTATAAGACCCCATTTGTTGCTCTCCATGGCAAGCCATCCTCGGCTTATATTTCAGCAAGATAATGTCCGCCCACACATGGCGTCTGTTTCTACTGATAGTCTCCCTGCTTGTCAAACCCTGTCTTGGCCAGCAAATGGAGAACGTTTGGAGCATTAAGGGCAAGCCCTTACAACTGTATCGATGAGAGCCATGCCGAATAACTGCAATAAAGTTTTACATCACCCCTATTCCCAGAAATCCTAAAGATAGACGTTGACTGTGCATATTGTGTCACAGACACAGTCCCTTTGACTGTTCACAGATGTCACTAAACTCGTCCAAAGATCTAAACTACCATGCACGAGCAGCATCTGTTGGACGGAGGGAGTCCTACGGCCGATCAGTTCCAATCATTCCACCAGAAACGAGGTACACGGCTCATGTTTTCTGTAGTTCAACCGTGCCTAGACGGTCATACCGCTGTTCAGTCGCGTCCACGTTGTTGCTTTATGCCAGGAAGGGCTCTCAACAAGAGAAGTGTCCAGGCGTCTCGGAGTGCACCAAAGCCATGTTGTTCGGGTATGGAGGAGATACAGAGAGACAGGAACTGTCGATGACATGCCTGGCTCAGCCGCCCAAGGTCTACTGCTGCAGTGGATGACCACTACCTACGGATTATGGCTAGGAGGAACCCTGACAGCAACGTCACTACGTTGAATAATGCTTTTCGTGCAGCCACAGGACGTCGTGTTACGACTCAATCTGTGCATAATAGCTGCATGATGCGCAACTTCACTCCCGACGTCCGTGGCGAGGTCCATCTTTGCAACCATGAAACCAAGCATCGCGGTACAGATGGGCCCAACAAACTGCCGAATGGACCGTTGAGGTTTGGCATCACGTTCTCTTCACGGAAGAGTGTCGCATTGGCCTTCAACCAGACAATCTTCGGAGACGTGTTTGGAGGCAACCCGGGCAGGCTGAACGCCTTAGACACACTGTCCAGCGAGTGCAGCAAGGTGGAGGTTCCCAGCTGTTTGGGATAGCGTTATGTGGGGCCGGCGTACGCAGCTGGTGGTCATGGAAGGCGCCGTAACGCCTGTACGATACGTGAATGCCATCCTCAGAGTGACAGTGTAACCGTATCGGCAGCATATTACCGAGGCATTCGTGTTCATGGACGATAGTTGGCGCCTCCATCGTTCGCATCTTGTGAATGAGTTCCTTCAGGATAACGACATCGCTCGACTGGAGTGACCAGCATGTTTTCCAGACATGAATCCTACAGAACATGAATGGTATAGATTGAAAAGGGCTGTTTATGGACGACGTGAGCTACTAACCTCTCTGAGGGATCTACGCCGAATCGCCATTGAGGATTGGGACAATCTGGACCAATAGTGCCTTGATGAACTTGCGGATAGTACGTCACGACGAATAGAGGCATACATCAATGCAAGAAGACGTGCTACTAGTTATTAGAGGTACCAGTGTGTACAGTGCAAATGGCTCTAACCACTATGGGACTTAACATCTGAGGTCATCGTTCCCCTAGACTTAGAACTACTTAAACCCAACTGACCAAAGGACATCACACACATCCATGCCCGAGGCAGGATTCGAACCTGCAACGGTACCAGCAGCGTGGTTCCGGACTGAAGCGCCTAGAACCGCTCGGCCACAGCGACCCGCTGGTGTGTACAGGAATCTGGACCACCACCTCTGAAGGTCTCGCTGTATGGTGGTACTGCATGCAATGTGTGGTTTTCGTGAGCAGTAAAAATGTTTACGTTGACCTCTATTCAAATTTTCTGTACAGGTGATGCAAAACTTTTTTGGATGTGTGTATAAGGATGCAAGAGCCAGAGCTGGACCAACGTTTTATTGAATTTCTCAATTTGTGAAGCTTTGTCTCTTGAATAACTCATCCAAATTTTCTGAAGTAATCATTTGTTTGTCTGTAATGTACATCACATCTGACGATTTCCATCCATTTCCCATAGAACCGGTAATGTGTTGAATATGCAAAACCGATTTATCAAATAGCATCCGAACCACTATCAGAATGTTCGTTGGCATAAGACTATGTCGTCACTGATTGTTTGTATGGGAATCTGTAACGACTTTGTTTATTTCTGGTGCACTGAATGCCACACGTTCGTAAGTTTTTGGTATTTTCACAATGGCCTCTTCGTAACAAACAGAAAGAACGCAGTAGTATCCAGTTGCATGATTGTTCTTAAAGTTTTGGTGCCTGACACACTGTTCAGATATCTTGCTATTCCACGAATACGGGATATCAGTTTCAGAAAAGGCGACAGGAAACGTTTGCTTCATTGGAAGGATTTTGAGAGAAACGTTGCATCTTTAACTGAAGCCAGATACAAAAGTTTGGTGAAACCTGTTCTAGAGAACTACCCCTGTGTCTCGAGTACTCATCAAGTAGGGGTGGCAACAGACATGGAAAAACTTAGTGCTAGGGCCACATCAGCTCAGTACAGCACAGTCAAAAACTCAACAGAATTTCCCTGTGTAGCGACAGAGTTTTTGGAAAGGAAAATGAGTTGGTATCACGAAATCATGTGGGATATTCGGAAAATACTGCTTAACAGTTGTATCGACTATATCATTCCTACATAGGACTGATGCTGAAACAAGACCGACCAGGAAGCGTGCAATTACGTAGACATTTTTAGCTCACCCTGGGACAGGACGGAAAGTCGCTAACATCCCCACCACGAATTGAAGAATATATTTTGCAGAATAAATAAAACTGCGCTATTAATTATCTCAGAGAAAACTATCTGTTGAGGCATGACAAGGATTCAGAAAATTTCCTTCTTTTCAAACACAACTAGCTCTTTATTCCCACGAAGTAATGAGTGCTGTCGACAGAGAATCTCGAATCGATTCCATATTTCTAAGATTTCTAGATTGTTGATGCCGTTTCTCACAAGAGACTTCTAATAAAATTGCGTCCCTCTGGATTATCCTCGCAGTTCTACAACTGGATTTGTGATTTCCTGTCGGTAAGGTCATACAATGAAGAGCCAAAGAAATTGGTACACCTGCGTAATATCGTGTAGGGCCCCCGCGAGCACCCAGAACCGCTGCAGCACGACGTGGCATAGACTCGACCAATGTTTAAAGTAGTGCTGGAGGGAATTGACACCATGAATCCTGTAGCTTTTTCCATAAATTCGTAAGCGTACGAGGAGGTGGAGATCTCTGCTTAACAGCACGTTGCGAGACATCCCAGATATGCTAAATAATGTTCATGTCTGGGGAGTTTGGTGGCCAGCGAAAGTGTTTGCACTGAGAAAAGGGTCCTGGAGTCGCCCTGTAGCAATTCAGGCCATGTGGGATCTCGCATTATCATGCTGGTATTGCCAAAGTCCTTAGGAATGTACAATGGACACGAATGGATTTTTTTGTGGTTTTAAGGCGCACAACTATGGTGGTCATTAGCGCCCAGACTAATGACCACTGTAGTTGTGCGCCCTAAAACAAAACAAAAAACACAAAAAAATGGATGCAGCTGATCAGACAGGATGCTTATGTACGTGTCACCTGTCAGAGTCGTATCTAGACTTATCCGGTGTCCCATGTCACTCAACCTGCACACACCCCACGCCATTTCAGAGCCTCCACCAGCTTGAACAGTCCCCTGCTAACATGCAGGGTCCATGGATTCTTGAGGTTCTCACCATACCCGTAAACGTCCATCCACTCGATACAATTTGAGACGAGTACAATGTCGGTGTTGACGGGCGCAGGCGAGGCGTAAACCTTTGTGTCGTGCAGTCATCAAGGGTGCACGAGTGAGCCTTCGACTCTGAAAGCTATATCGATGATGTTTCGTTGAATGGTTCGCACGCTGACACTTACTGATGGCCCAGCACTGAAATCTGCAGCAGCCTGAGGAAGAGTTGCACTTCTGTCACGTTGACGATTCTCTTCAGTCGTTTTGGTCCAGTTGGTGCAGGATCATTTTCCGGCCACAGCAATGTCGGAGATTTGATGTTTTACCCCATTCCTGATATTCAGGGTACATTCGTGAAGTGGTCGTACGGGAAAATCTCTACTCCATCACTACCTCGATATCCTGTATCCCATCGCTCGTGCGCCGAGTACAACACCACGTTCAAACTCACTTAAATCTTGATAACCTGCCATTACAGCAGCTATAACCGATCCAACAACTGCGCCAGACGCTATGGTCGCAGGTTCGAATCCTGCCTCGGGCATGGATGTGTGTGATGTCCTTAGGTTAGTTAGGTTTAAGTAGTTCTAAGTTCTATGGGACTGATGACCTCAGCTGTTAAGCCCCATAGTGCTTAGAGCCATTTTGAACTGCGCCAGATACTTGTCTTATATAGGCGTTGCCGACAACAGCACAGTATTCTGCCTGTTTACATTTCTCTGTATTTTAATAGGTATGTCTATATCAGTTTGTCGTTTACTGTCTCATAAAGTTACCAGATCATGAAAACCAATTGCAAAATTATTTAGACAGGATGTCTGTGTGGTGTGAAAAGTGGCAGTTGACCGAAAAAAATGAAAAGTGTGAGGTCATCCCCATGAGTGCTAAAAGGAATACATTAAATTTCGGTTACACGTAAATCATTTATATCTAAAGGCCGTAAATTCAGCTAAATACCTAGGTATCAGAATCACGAACAATTTAAACTGGAAAGAACAGATGGAAAATGTCGCGAAGGTGAACCAAGCACTGCCTTGTATTGGTAGAACACTTAGATAAATGCTTATACTACGCTTGTCCGTCCTCTGCTAGAGTATTACTGTGCGGTATGGAATCCTTACCAGATATGGTTGACATCGGACATGGACGATGTTCAAAGAAGCGCAGCTCCAATCGTATTATCTTGAAGCGAGTGTGATTGATATGATATTCGAGTTGGGGTGGCGATCATTAACACAAAAGAGTTTTTCCTTGCGGCGAGATCGTTTTATGAAATTGCGACCATCACCTTTGCTCCTCCAAATGCGAAAATATTTTGTTGACGCCCACCTACACATGGAGAAACGGTTATCATAATAGAATAAGGCAAATCAGAGCTCGCTTGGCAGGTGAGCTGCATTTATCATCTTTCGATTTATAGAAACTAATTATTTCTATAAAAATGAGTTTCTTGTTGAGTATTTGCTGCGTTGCCCATATGTTCGAAGACACTAATCAATGGCTGAGGAGGCTGACCAACGTGTAGTTTGTCTTGTTTGTGGATAATCTGTATTTAAAATAAATCTGGACAGATGAGACTTCTGTACCGCGGTTTCTTATCTTAGAGGTCGAAAGTGGTGTCCTCTTCGGCTAAACTTGGGTGATTACAGTGACAACATCTGTTTATGAATAGTGGAAGTTCTGCTTTTTGCTTCCGTACTCTAGCTTTTATACTAGTTATGAGGGGGTGATAATCGCAAACCAGATGAAAACTTCTGTAAGCGGGGAAAAGAGGGGGGGGGGGGCAGGTGTGAAAAAATCTCAGATTTCGAGACTCGGCCTAGTTAGAATACAAGAGGAATAGTCGTTTATACGGCGCTGCATTTCGATTCGAGGTCGGGTAATTTCCTTTTCTCACTGTGATACGTTTATCCCTATGCAAAGGTATAATTTGAAACACTGAATATTTCAGTATTTAGTTATCTGGCCATATTGGTACAAATATACTTTTCACATGTCGACCCGTGTGGCTTTTTGTTTCTTTTTTAAGCGCCCCGAATTATTTGTTTACGATGGCAGTATGCTGTCAGCCACTAAACTGTACAGAACATACTACTACGAGGACTACCTTGTTTTCAACCTACGATCAGTTTCGAAATGGAAACCACAGTGGAAATCCGGTGAAGCTTTCCGCAGATGTGTTGCGAAGACGTTCGTGCAGTGTTTTCGATGGATAGTGATCAACCACGGTACAGTCCGGACTTGGCTCTGATTTTCATCTGTTCGCTCACACGAACCGGTGGCTTTAAGGATAGCAGTTTGGCTCAGACAACGAGCTGCAGACCAGCTTAGGGAATTGTCGGAAATGAAAGGCGGCTGCCTTCTGTGACGAGGGCGTTGGAAAGTTGGGGCCACGCTATGACAAATGTCCACGTCGGAGCGGCTGCTATATAGAGATGTGGCTGGAAGGTGTCGCTAGATGTAGAAAATAAAACATTTTTTTATTTTCACTGCAGTTTACATTTAGTGACCGATTGGAGGTTAGAAAAGAGAAAAAAATAGCCAAAGCATAAGGTAAGAGAATGGAAAAGAGAAAAAAAAATAGCCCTCGCATAATGTACCGTCAGAGTAAAATGTAAGAGAATGTTTGCACTGAAGACGGGTGCATAAGTAGACGGCCTGCCGGAGACTGCTTGGTCCAGATACCGCTTGTATTTTGATGAAATATGAACAGGTCTGTATTATTAAAATCTTTTGCTGAATAATTTAAAAAAAAACTGAGTGGATACCAAGCATCATTTATCTCTTTCAATGCTAAGCACAAATTAGCCGCTGAAGCTATGTTATCTGACAAGGGCATACATCTTATTTGTCAAGAGCATACATCTTATTTGTCAAGAGAATACATCTTATTTGTCAAGAGAATACTTCTATTTGTCAAAGGCATGCATCTTGTTAGGCATACAGCTTATTTGTCAAGTGCATACAGCATACAGCTTATTTATCAATGGCATACAAAACGAGTAATTTTTCAGCCCTTTTTGTGAAAACTTTGTGCACTAACCAGAAATGTTTTCTGCCTACGAGACGTCTACTGATCTCTGTCTCTCTGTGTACCACACTGATCACATACAGCTTCCTGTCTCATGCACAGTAAATGTCAATGTCATATTACTCAATTTATTCACGTGAAAATTAATTGAAGACAAGCAAAGTAAGCTTATTGCATTTATTTGTCACTTTCTTCTTTACATGAATTATCTCTACATCGATGGGAGGGGATATACAGTTCCGGCATTCGCCTTACAACCAAGGGAAACCTCCCTAAAACCCTGGTCGGAACTGAGGGACCACGATGAACCGTCATGCAGAGGTGTCGTCCTCAGGGTCGACGGTGCGTGGCAGACGTAGTGGGTGGAGTGGGCAGAGTCGCCGCTGCGTAGTATGGCCGACTCGTAGCGTAGTCTCGTGGAAGTGCAGCGTATACTCGTGGTTGCGAAGCTTAGACTCGGAATCGTGCCGTGTACAGTCCCAGTAGAGGTAAGGCTCACAGGTGTATGGCCCCAGACGCGTAAGAGCCACAGGTCAGTAGCCACAGCCAGCTTGTAGTCGCCGATGCGTAGCAGACCCAAATGTGCGTAGGGTCGCAGACGCTGTGCGTGCACTCGACGCTCCAGGTCCGCTCGCAGACTACGTGCGCCCACTCGTCCACGCCGTACGCCCACTCGTCAGCGGCCTCAACTTCCCGAAGCTCTGAACCTGCAACATGACCTGCGCACGGCCTGAAAAGGCCGGCAACAAAACCTTAAAAGGTCGGCAGGCCTCAGCAGGATACAGGGCCCGTCAGGCCGACGCGTGGCGCGGCCTGTCCTAGGCGGACCAGTGACGGGCCAAGCCAAAGCTTAACTCGGCCGAGGCAAATCGCAAACTCGTGGACGCATAGCGTAGACTTCTGGGCGTGTGGCGTAGAGTCGCGGACGCTTAGCCTGGCGTAGTCCATGGGCGTACAGCGTAAACTCGTGGATGCGAAGAGTAGACTCCTGGATGCGAAGCGTAGACTCGTGGATGCGCAGCGTAGACTCGTGGATGCAAAGCGTAGACCCGTGGATGCAAAGCGTAGACTCGGGGTCGCGCAATGTACAGTCCCAGCAGAGTTGACTGACAGATATGAAGAGTATGGACACGTAGCATTTCCAGATGCGTGATCCTAGACACATAATATCACAGACATGTACCTCCAAACGGGTATGAGTCTCAGACATACAGGCCCAGACGCGTAGTAGCCACAGCCATCTTGCACTCGTGCACGCATGTAGAGTCGCAGATGTGAGGAGTCCCAGTGGTGAAGATTCGCAGCGGTGAAGAGTCGCAGACGAGTATTCTCTGAGCCACCTGTGGAGAGACATACTTACCGATACTTACGTGAGAAAGTCTGGCCGCACAAAGTCGCCGTCGCCCTGTGTTGCCCTCTCCTGCTGCTGAAGTGGCCTGAATTTCAGGAGCAGCGCGTCTCCTTATATAGGAGTGCCCTATTGTTGGCTGCTATTTCCGAGGAAACCGTTCGGGCACGGTATTGTTGCTCTGGCCCTGACTAACAGCATAGTAATCGGCAATACGGATGCCATGCATCTTTGCTATAATTTTTATTAAGACACGCTCTATCCCAGTGTTTTTGGGAACGTCGCTTTTAGCTACTTTGAAGTTTCAGGCTATTGATATGTAAACGCTAAGCTACGACCGAATTAAATTATCGAATCTACGCTCTCATGATGACTTTACGACAGCTACTACACTTTTCATGACCAAAGCAGCAGACTTTCATCCATGTTCTCCTAAAATGCTTATTGTCTGAATGTTTTGGTTGAAAACAAAAGCGACGCCAATCGATGAGTGGTATTATTATGAAATAAAATGTCCTGTCGTTATTTAGAACGTTCTTCTCCGATTCATTTCATTTAGATTCTGAAACTACACTCCTGTGGACATATGTCAGTCAGTAGTACTTACCATGACGATCACACAGTCAATGTATTCACCGATTCTTATCACATCGTTGGAAATATTTGTAGAAATTCTTTGCTTGAGATGATGATGTTCTACGAGTACTATGGACGAAGTTCAACGCTCTATCACCGAACCGACTTCGCCTAGGTCCTGTTGAGAGAATGTAACACAGTACAGTGACTATACATAATGCCAGAGCTGCAAGAAAATTATTCGACAGAATTTCTGTGCAGATAGTGAGCAAATTTGCTGTTGTATGTAACTTTGACAAAGGCAGATCTTTAGGGATTTGTGGCTCTACAGGAGCTCCACATGAAAGGCAAGATCCATCAGATTTCTGTGGCCGGCCGGTGTGGCCGAGCGGTTCTAGGCGCTTCAGTCTGGAACCAAGAGACCACTACGATCGCAGGTTCGAATCGTGCCTCGGGCATGGATGTGTGTGATGTCCTTAGGTTAGTTAGGTTTACGTATTTTTACGTTCTAGGGGACTGATGATCTCAGATGTTAAGTCCCATAGTGCTCAGAGCCATTTGAACCATTTTTTAGATTTCTGTGGTGTCTTTAGAAAGTGAGCGAATGACGTGAAATACATAATAGTGGTGAAGGCGTTGGTTGTCTACACGTCATAGACGAAAACTGACCTCTTTGTAAAGCATAAATCGTATCAATCTGAGAATAAACTGCCATGTTATGTAAATTGAAGGTGGTGGAGGGGGGGGGGGGGGGGGGGGGAGGGAAAGCAAACGGAAGGAACAATTATCGTCAGCTGCAGCGGGCCTTTATGCGGAATGATTGGAGACGAGTGAACATGTGTGCCGGACCGGGGCTCGAACCCAGGAACTCCTGCTTATCGCAACTCGGCGGGCCATCTCTGCAAGCATCCCGGCCGACCCGACCTCCAACTGAACGCCACCTATCTTCAGTCGGCATCCATGTCCTCCATGCTCGCTACTCTGAGATTCCCGCAGGAGTCGAACATAATTGTGCATCCGCAATGAATGTGGTGGATTCATAGCCAACTGAGGCGAATAACTTACGAGTATATGAATGCCTGGTGGAAATGTGTGAAATAACAGACACCGCGCATTCAGACAATAAACTGCTAGACAGTAACAATTCTAGGGATGGCACAAGCGTTTTGGATCGACGACTCGTGGGATCTGTTACATCATATCGATGACGCAGTCAAAAACCATATCTTCCACGCAGACACACAATCGATGACTGAGGCATGGAGCAGAGGCGGGTGGTTGCCGTGTCATCCTGTGGGGAACACCAAGATTTCTAATCCCCTATTGCGATATTCTCCTAAAGCAACATGGAATATGTGGGCAGTGTTAATAATACTTACGATTCACAGCTACCGAAACACACGAGTAATGACGGAACACATAAATATATGCTATTTGTGGTATGGCAGGAGCCCTTGGTTTTCTCAGGTGTTTGTGATTATTTATTTCTAAGGAAGGTACGTTACGTAAATTAATATTATGCCGCTTATGTCAGCCGATGGCTGACGAAAGCCTTTGGAATCCTCAGTGCTTTCGTCTTCGTTGCAGCGTGATCCATTTAGAATTGATATGTTCATATCGTCTTGTCATCTGAGAATCAAAGTACCAAGGCAGTTGGGGGTGAGCTACAATACAGTGAAGAATCCGAGTCATGGTATAGCTTCTGGATTTAGAGATAAAGAATTACCGTTGCTAAGAGAGACTCTCGACACCAGGAGAAACATGGTGCCATTCGGTGCTGTATTTACGAAAACTTTGTCTGTAGCATTAACCATTATGGTTAGACAGTCGACCATGAATGTGACACAGTTACTTATCAAAACTGCTAAAACTGCTGTAGACTGCTCTTGTGTAAATCACGAAGAGATCGAAGAAAAATATGAAGGGCTTATTTCAGTAGTGGTACAAGTCCATTTTTGTTCATTGTGAGATACTGAGTCCTAAAGTTAAATGAGCGCTGAAAAATCTGCAGTTGAGATATCAGAAACATCCAAGCTTATGGCTTCTTGCTAGAGCTGAACCTTTCTTTCTGTTTGTTTGGATCATTAACTGCAAAAGCATTATAGGCAGAAAAGTGGAGGTAAAGGACTTGTACCACTATTGAAATAAGCCCTTCATATGTACGTTAACATAAAGCATCCAGAATTGTTGGCATTATAGTATATACACAGTAACCAAACTGAAAGTAGCCGAGAAGTTGCACTGTAAACACCAGTCTCAACATTACGCAGTGACTTACCAACGTGCTGATAAGGATTTTCTGATGAATAATGGCGTGTACCTCCGAGTTCACATACACGGACCGTCTGAAGAAACGAAAAATTAAGATTCCAGATGCCCCGATACTACTTTAACCAGAGTTTATCATGCTCCATTGAGCACAGATGTGCAAACCAACCGATTCAGAAATAACTGCGAATGCGTGTTTACAAGCCGCGCCCTCCCGCCGGAGGTTCGAGACCTCCCTCGGGCATGTGTGTGTGTGTGTGTGTGTGTGTGTGTGTGTGTGTGTGTGTGTTGTCCTTAGCATAAGTTAGTTTAAGTAGTGTGTAAGTCTAGGGACCGATGACCTCAGCAGTTTGGTCCCTTAGGAATAGACACAGATTTGCACATTTGAACAAGCAACCACTGGCTCCAGTATGAAACATCCTAATACGTAATACAAATGAATTTTTTTGAAATGTGAAATTCAAATGGTTCAAATTGCTCTGAGCACTATGAGACTTAATATCTGAGGTCATCAGTCCCCTAGAATTCAGAACTACTGAAACCTAACCAACTTAAGGACATCACACACATCATGCTCGAGGCAGGATTCGAACCTGCGACCGTAGCGGTCGCGCGGTTTCAGACAGAAGCGCCAAATCCACTCAGCCACACCGGCCGGCAAGTGTGAAGTGCACGTCTAATCCGGCTGACATTTCAGGTAGCGCCACATGCTCGCATGCCTAGATACTTAATCGACGTGAATGTTTCAAGCAGCATGCCACTAATACTGTATTCTAACATTACAGAATATTTCCCTGCTAATATGCATTAATTTACGTTTTTCCACATTCACAGGAAACTGCCACTGATGGCACCAGACAGAAAGTCTGTCCAAGTCATCCGGCATCCTCCTTACAGCCACAAAACAACTGCATCTTCCCGTACACTACAGTGTCATCAAGTGTGCGGCAGAAGGTCGATCGGCCTATTGGACAGGTCGTTTGTATACAGAGAGCAAGAAGAATCCTATGGCAGTTTCCTCTGGCGCTTCTGGGGATGCTTCTGCCCCTGCTGAACACTCGCCGGCCAGGACGAAGTGCCGCATTGTATTACGCAAATTTCTTCTAGACACTCACATATCTGAGAACCTATTCCTTAAACTCGAACCTTCGTCAACAGTCTACATTGTGGTTCTGGGTCAAAGGGTTTCCGGAAACTAGGTATATGAAGTCTGTTGATCATATTTACTCCGGAGTGCTGAACATAAGGACGAAATTATCTTTCGAATAATGTGCCACTATCAAGTAACAGAGCTCGATGAAACTTGGAGCATACGTAATGAGAACTGCTACAGTGCAGTACTGGAAGGTAACTCAAAGAAATACGCAATCAGCCGAACAGAAATAACACTTCTTCTATTCAAAGACGATAATTACACTGGAGTCACCGCGATTTACGACGGCCCACTGGACATTACAACATCCAAGACATGGTTCTTAGTAGGCTTTTTGATCACCACGAAGGGCAATGCTTGCTCTTCCACGTGCTCCAGTGCTGGCCACAAGGTTGGTAAGGATTTCTTGTGGGAGGGCGATTAATTTCTCCACCAGCGCCGTTGGCAACTGCTGGGTGGTCGTTGGTGCTTGTGAACACGGTGTAATACACTATGTGATCAAAAGTATCCGGACAACCCCAAAAAGCTACATTTTTTACATTTTTCATATTAGGTGCATTGTGCTGCGATTTACTGCCAGGTTCTCCATATCAGCGACCTCAGTAGTAATTAGACATCGTGAGAGAGCGGAATGGGGCCCTCTGCAGAACTCACGGACTTCCAAGATGGTCAGGTGATTGGGTGTAAATTGTGTCATACGTCTGTACGTGAGATTTCCACAATCCTAAACATCCCTAGGTCCACTGTTTCCGATGTGATACTGAAGTGGAAACGTGAAGAGACACGTACAGCACAAAAGCGTAAAGGCCGACCTCGTCTGTTGACTGACAGAGACCGCCGACAATTGTAGAGGGTCGTAATATGTAATAGGCAGACATATATCCAGACAATCACACAGGAATTCCAAACTGCATCAGGATCCACTGCAAGTACTATGACAGTTAGGTGGGAGGTGAGAAAACTTGGAGCCGGCCGCGGTAGCCGAGCGGTTCTAGGCACTCCAGTCCGGAACCGCGCTGCTGCTACGGTCGCAGGTTCGAATCCTGCCTCGGGCATGGATGTGTGTGATGTCCTTAGGTTTAAGTAGTTCTAAGTCTAGGGGACTGATGACCTAAGATGTTGAGTCCCATAGTGCTCAGAACCATTTGAACCATTTAGAAAACTTGGATTTCATGGTCGAGCGGCTGCTCATAAGGCACACATCACGCCGGTAAATGCCAAACGACACCTCACTTGGTGTATGGAGCGTAGACATTGGACGACTGAACAGTGTAAAACGTTGTGTTGAGAGACGAATCTCGGCACACAATGAAGCGATCTGATGGCAGGGTGTGGGTATGGCGAGTGCCAGGTGAACGTCATCTGCCAGCTCGTGTAGTGCCATCAGTAAAATTCGGAGGCGGCGGTGTTATGGTGTGGTCTTGTTTTTCATGGAGGAGGCACGCACACCTTCTTGTTTTGCATGGTAAGATCACAGAAAAGGCCTTCATTGATGTTTCAAGCACTTTCTTGCGTCCCACTGTTGAAGAGCAATTGGAGATGCTACTTGCATCTTTCAACATGATCTAGCACCTGTTCATAATACACGACCTGTAGTGCAGTGGTTACACGACAATAACATCCCTGTAATGCAATAGCCTGCGCAGAGTCGTGACCTGAATCCTATAGAACACCTTTGGAATGTTTTGGAACACCGACTTCGTGCCAGGCCTCACCGTACGACATCGATACCTCTCCTCAGTGCAGCACTCCGTGAAGAATGGGCTGCCATTCCCCAAGAAACCTTCCAGCACCTTACTGAACGTATGCCTGCTAGAGTGGAAGCTATCATCAAGGATAAAGGTGGACCAACACCATATTGAATTCCAGCATTTCCGGTGGTTGGCACCACGAACTTTTAAGTCATTTTCAGCTAGGTGCCCAGATACTTCTGATCACATAGTGTAAGTCTCCCCAACATATACCACACATTTGGGGGAACTGGTAGGCCAGTCTCTTTGCCGGAAACCTTCTCCTTCCAAGAAAAAATTTTCAAACGTGTGTGAATTCCTACGTGACTAAACTGCTGAGGTCATCTGTCCCTAGACTTCCACGCTACTTAAACTAACTTATGCTAAGGACAACACACACACACCCATGTCCGAGGGAGGACTCGAACCTCCGCGGGAGGGGCCGCGCAATCCGTGACACGGCGCCTAGACAGTGCGGCCACTCCTTGCGGCTCTCGTTCCTAGAGCTTCTCGATTTGCGCTGTTGAACGCGGTCAAGTATTGTCATCCATAAAAGTCAAGCAGGGCCAAATGCGTCATTGAAAAGAAGCAAATGGTGATGGAGTACAGTGTCTCAATAACGTTGAGTAGTTAGAAACTCAGCGAAGAAAACCAGCAGACGTCAGCAAACGACCTCTGCTTCATCGTCTGTATGAGGAGGCATTGGATGGCAGTATTAGAGTGATACCATTAACCCCACCCCTTATCCCACTGGTAAGTATGAAACAATTGCAGACGTCTTGTTAATTTACAGATGAGTACACGTATTAAAAATTTGACGTTAAATATGAAAAATTAATCATTCGAACCACAATTATGTTTGTTTTATTAATTTGCGGTTATTCACCCATATAGGCTTATCAAAAAATCGTAACAAGAACTGGTAAGCGAGAAAAAGACGAGAAATTGTTTGAATTTATGTTTTAAGGTTGCTGACAGCCGTTAAGTGCTCTCATCAAAGACTAGATGACTACCAGTCTGGTTAATTTACTCTCTGTTTTACGGAGACCTAATTCTTCACGCTTCGTAATGTTCATGGCGTCACATCTCTCGAACTATATGTCTTGAAATGACCAATTTTACTCGTACATTCATTGGTATACATAGATACTCTCCGCAGGATGTTCTGCTAATAGAAGTAATAAACGAAAACATGATTCCGAGTATTGAAATTTTACTGCATGAACTGCAAAAAGTGTAGTATGCGATAAATTGTTTTCCTTTCGCTGTTTTGTGGAGCGTGTCAGTGACAAAAAGATTCTAAAAAAGTTTGAAATTAAGTGTGAACATCGTTAGAGATCGCTAAGCAGTTTCATTCTCAAATACTGGATTAAAATATTCTCGGTAATTTTCACACCGTCTCTTACGCTGTCTCGAGAAATACCCAGTGTCTAACTGTAATACCTGTCTTACTGTGTTAAACCTTCATCGTAAGAAAACACCTTTTAATGAATAAGATTACGATGTCAATAATTATGTGAATTTTGAGGTCAGTACGCGCATGCAACGTTATGCCTCCCCACAGGATATCGCCTGTACCACCAAAACTATCATCGTCGACCGTTTTCCCACCACACGCCAGGTGAGCTTACTTCCAGCATTGTCGAAGATGAACGGCTTGGTGGTGCACTTACAAGTAGTCAACGTTATTCTGACACTACACTCCTTTCCTGTTCGTGTGTTCAAGGGTGCTTGCGGAACTTCATTTTCATGGATAACAGTACGCGACCGCTTCGAACCGCGCAGGTGGTAGAGCTCTTAGAAGCAGAAGACAATCGGCTGATGGACTGGTCTGCTCGTTCCCCCGGCTTAAACCCATAGAGTAGGTATGAGATGCGGTGGGGACACGTATTGTAGTACGTCCACATGAAAACCGACCATCGAGCACGATACTGCAGTGGCTGTACTGTTAGGAAGTACGATGCAATTATTTCAGACGTGCATGCATGTACGAAAGAATGTTTCATCTTACTTCTTAAGAACACAGTCGCTGGGTTATCGAATTTATTCACCGGTAACTTGCAGCGACGTTCAGTTAAAACGTTCGCCCTGTACGGCAATTACAAATGTTTACTGGTGCAGGTTGTGACGCATGAACAATGACATATGGCTGTTTGGAGCTAGGAGTAAGACGTATACGGATAGCCAAAGAGGTGTGGCACATATCCTACCTCCGATGTCGCACATCGGTCGTTTCTTTTTGAAACACAGATACATATGCACCGAGCTCCCCAGGACTAGGAAGACGACCACCGGTGACATCTACCGCCTTCTCCGAACGTACCCACCCAGAAACCCCGTCGAAGTACGTCAACCCCCGGTTTCATGGCCTACAGTTTGGAAAACGATCCACCAACCATACCACACCACCGACACCACAGCGACGATGTGCCTTCTCGTGAACGGCAAATATAGTACAAGACAGAAACTGTATCACATCGCGCTGGTGGACTCACCCCTGTGCCTCAAGTTCAATGTCAGAGATACAGATTTACATCGTTTTGAGTGTGGGCCAGCAGGAGATGTCTGGACCCTCGTACAGAAGATTGTGGCCTTCTACCTCCGAGTACCCCCACATCACGTCTCTCCTACCATGCTGATATATCCTGACACGACCTAGTTTCCATTGTATAAGTGGCACGCCATCACATGGATCAGTGGCATGGCTATCAACTACCTCTTCAGGAACGACATTGTCGACCTGGAGAACTTCTGGACACGCCTCCAAGTACACCACCACACCCTTCGCCGACATCGACAATATCTGGCCACTTTTGCGGACTATTTACAGAGTATTTTCACCAACCTGCCTCGGAGCTGTAATCTCAATGGGACGTGCCAGCCAATACTGTACGATCCCACGATCTCCTTCTAATGGTCAATGATATAATGGACGTTGTTCTGACGGCGCGCCAAAGTGGAGCATCTACATCTAAAAGGATACTCTGCAAATTGAACCACCATGGGGCAGCAAGTATTCCTAATTTCTTTGTCTTCCCTTTTCTCTTCATCTTCTAATTTCTTTTCCTTACACATGTTTATCCTATTCACGGATAGCTCTGATCCGCAGCCTATATGTTTTCTTTCTCTTGTGCTCCCCCATAAAACGAAGAAAAAAGGAGTTGGATTGCTGATGATGTTGAGATTGTATACTTATTTACGTTTACAAAAAAAAAAGACGTTTTTCGTTGCGACGGGTTCTCCTCATGAAATTTCAATCATCAGTTTTCTCCTTCGATTGCGAAAACATTCTGTTGGCACCCACCTACATAGGGAGAAATGATCATCACGATAAAATAACAGAAATCAGGGATCGCACAGAAAAATTTAAATGCTCTATTTCCCCGTGCGCCGTTCGAGAGTAGAACGGTAGAGAGACAGCTTGAAGCTGGTTCATTGAATCCTCTGCCAAGCACATTGTGAATAGCAGAGTAATGACGTAGATGTAGATATAGGTCGCAACGAAAAAGTCTTTGTTTTAATGATAGCCACTCCAATTCACCTATCATTTCGGTGGCACTATCTCCCCTATTTCATGATAATACAAAACGATATGCCCTTGTTTGAACTTTTCGATGTCATCCGTCAGTATCACTTGATGCGTATCCTTCACCGCACAGCAATACTCCAGAATAGGGCGGACAAGCGAGGTGTAAGCAATCTCTTTAGTAGACCTGTTGCACCTTCTAAGTTTTCTGCCAATGAATCACAGTCTTTGGTTTGCTCTACCTACAACATTATCTATGTGATCGTTCCAATTTAGGATATTTGCAATTGTAATTCCTAAGTATTTAGATGAACTTACAGCCATCAGATTTGTGTGACTTATCGTGTAACCGAAATTTAGCGAATTTCTTTCAGTACTCATGTGAATAACTGCAAACCTTTCTTTATTCAAACACTTTCAGGAAGATCCAGAAATAAATTTTCACAAGTGACTTCCAGAAGTAGCCGGCCGCGGTGGCCGTGCGGTTCTAGGCGCTCCAGTTCGGAGCCGCGCTGTTGCTACGGTCGCAGGTTCGAATCCTGCCTCGGGCATGGGTGTGTGTGATGTCCTTAGGTTAGTTAGGTTTAAGTAGTTCTAAGTTCTAGGGGACTGATGACCACAGCAGTTGAGTCCCATAGTGTTCAGAGCCATTTGAACCATTTTGAACTTCCAGAAGTAATCTTGCACAAGATTTTGTACTGATGTGTGCGCCAAAGCAAGTGCGTGAGTAAGATACTTGAGGAAGTTACTTTCCAATGGACACACGCCTTTATCTACGGACAGCCTCTGTGGCGGAGGTTTTTTCACCGGTTCGTCGCACATGCCACCACAGTGCTGGGTTTTCTGTCACCGACCGTATTCACAGGTAAGGGTACATTTACGAAGGAGGTGCCGTAAACCTTCACAGCACCCGTGTGTGGGCTACGAAGAATCTCCATGGTATGGTGCACCGAACCGTCAGCACTGGTTCGGCCTAAATGTGAGGACCGTGATAACTGCCAACCGTCTCGTGGCACCAGTCACCCCTCCAGAGCGCCCCACATTCGAGGCACATCCTGAGGGAGACCTGGCTCACTTGCTGAAAAACTTGACATTGGTGGTACGAAGGGCTACCTAGCTAATATTTCACGGTACTCCAGCTCACTGCCTATTTGAGTGCAGTGCTAAAACACTAGTACGGACAGTAAATTCGCACTTGCCTGGTGTGTTCTTGTGTGTGCTTCCTATCACTGAAATCTAGTGAGTTGTAGGTTTTCTGTCTCCTTCAAATGGGTGTACGTTTCTCGTAACGTATTTCCGGCTACATTTCCTTACAGCGTTTTCCCCTCATATCATCTTAGGGATAGTTTCATGTAGTTCTCTCCCCATTTAGCAAACTCAGCTGCTATATTTAATGAATGTATGTCCAGTGTTTGTATAATCTAATAATGTACGAAGATAGTAACTGTTCCGAAAGAATAGATACCAATGATGACCATGCAGCTTCTCTAGAAAGAAATGATAATTAATCGAAACCTTCAGCTGCCAATTGGTGTTGTTGTTATACCTCAATAGGGACAGCTGAGAATGTGTGCCCCGACCGGGACTCGAACCCAGGATCTCCTGCTTACATGTCCATCTGAGCCACCGAGAGCACAGAGAACAGCGCGGCTGCAGGGACTTATCCCTAGCACGCTTCCCGTGAGACCCACATTCCCAACTGTCCACAACTCACATTCGTAATGTTCCAGAAGTAATGAGTGAATGGGGAAATATCCTTTAGGAACACTACGAATGTAAGTTGTCGACAGTCGGGAACGTGGGTCTCACGGGAAGCGCGCAAGGAGTAAGTCTCAGCAGGTGTGTTATCCTCTGTGCCTGCGGTGGCTCAGATGGAAGTCTGCTTTAGGCGGTGGCGCGGCACGGGCCTGCTGTCCCGGCCGCGGGCGCGCGTGGACGAGGAAGTGTTTACACCGCCGGTACTCGCGCGTGTTGTTGTCTGACTCGATCGCCATGGCACACAATTTTGGAAAGACTACGCTCCAATTTACGTTCGACAACGAATTTGCCAGACCCAAAGCTTTCGAAATAGAGCGTTTTTTGAGGGAAGAAGTTCGTTTACCTGCTGCAGACATAATTGGAATACACCTGTCCATTGTAAGCAGTACAATGTACGTAAAGATGACCGATGACGCTGCGTGTGAAAGAACTCTCTCCGCTGCTCAAAGAGGATTTAAATTTCGGCACTCTGATGGCCATATCAGCGATGTAACAGTAGCTCCTTCCGGATTGGGTGTGAGGGTCATTCGGATCTTTGAATTGTCGTTTGAGGTGCCAGAATCGATGGTTACTGAATCGCTGCGACCATATGGAACGGTACTTAGTCATACGCCTGAACGCTGGGCAAGTTTTATCACCTATCCTGTGCTAAACGGCGTGCGACAGGTGCGGATCGTCCTTACCAAACATATCCCGTCTTATTTATACATTGGCGGATGTCGAGCTATTGTGATCTACGATGGCCAGCCACGCACTTGTTCTGGCTGTGGTGGAGAAGGACATATCCGCTCGGAGTGCATACAACGCCGCGTCGTGCAACTGCCACGTGGAGAAGCGTCACAGCGAGAAGTTCCCACGCAACTGGCGATGACGTACGTGTCGGTGGCTCGCCGGGAGGTGTTGCCAAGTTCGGAGCGTGACAAGGACATGTTTATGCAAGAGCAGACCGAGTTACGGGAGCATGGAGGTGACTCGGAGAATGTCCCTAAACCCACATCACGTCGGTTGAGGGAGGAACCTTCCGAAAACTCACATGAAGCACGCGGCGTGGAAGTAGAGGTCGAGACAGTGGCGCCGGCAACGGCCCAACGAACGATCGACGAACACAGTGAGGCAGCAGAGGGCAGGGCACGCAAACAGCGATCGCCGAAGCGTCGCAAAAAGCGTCGCCATAGTTCGGGTGACGCGTCGCCCCCTAGCCTAGCGGACACGGAAGGTATCCTAGCCGAAGACCTGTCTGACACAGAACACGTGCCTTTAGAGGACGCTGACAGGATTCCGTCAGATCGTGACCGGATGTCCTGCCTTTCAGATGGTCCCTCTTCATTGACACCGACTGACCCAGCGCTGCCGACGAAGGAGTCAGGGATACCAATGCCCAGCAGCCACGTCGAAATACATTAGAGGACGTTTCTCGGATGGATGACCACTGCGACTGGGCGGAACCAGTCGAAGACATACAGGAATTGCCACCTCCTAATGATGACCTCTCACCTACAGGATGCACACCACGGAACGACAACAAAGGAGGGCAGCCCGTTGGCGGGCACCCCTCTGAGCACGAATAGTGGACTAAAGCCATTGGAGTTCTCAATGACATGACACGAGCATGACAACGACAACGAACCAAGCATATAAGGTGGGCACAGTGAACATTAACACCGCACATTCGCTTGCAAAGATGCAACTTCCCCGGGACATGATTTACGCCACTGATGTTGATATTCTGCTGATGCAGGAAACCTGCAATGCTGCTTTTCCCGACGTGCATGGATACAACACTTACCTAGCGCCGATTCCAGATGGAGGACGTGGCACAGCGATACTAGTCCGGGAAGGGATTCCGATGTGTGACCTCGATTACCTTCCTTCGGCTCGGGGTTTGGCTATGACCGTGAACGGCATTCGTATCGTCAACATCTATGCACCTTCCGGATCTGACAATCGACAGGCGCGTGTACGATTCTACTCGGAGGAGATTGCCCCCCTATTCCATGGAAGGTATGACCAGATCTTGGTAGGGGGGGATTTTAACTGTGTACTCACACCGAAGGATCAAACTCCTAATTTCAGCTCCTGCCACGCATTGAACACGATCTGCTGGGACATGGCCCTTATGGACACGTGGGAAAAGATCCGTGGGCAGCGAGAGGGCTACACGTATTTTACTAGCCACTCGGCGAGCAGGCTGGATCGAATTTATGTTTCTGACGGATTAAGAGATCACGTGTTGGCTGCTGAACGTTGGCCCACGGCTTTTACGGATCACCTTGCATATTTATGCACGTTAACCCTCCCACGGCAGGGGGTCTGGCGGAGTCGTAGTTCCTGGAAACTTAATTCATCCTTATTGGTGGATCTCGAATGTCGCCTGCGGATCGAAGAAACATGGCAGACTTGCACTCGCCGTCTGCCGCTGCACCGTACGGTTCTTTCGTGGTGGCTGCAGTGTGCAAAACCGGCGATACGAAGAGCTCTCATCACGTATGGCAAGGAAAAAGCGAAATGGCTCCGAGATACACTTGATTATTACTACATGGTGCTCCGCGACCTGTCCTCCAGGGCCCCATCGCCCGAGCGTCAAGCGGAAGTCCATCGCATTCAGGCCTGCATTTTATCGATCACGAGACGTCGACTGGAGGGGCTTTGGATCCGTGCTCGGTGCTTGGACAACGTCGATGGAGAACGTATTGGCAGGCATCATGTGTCCAAGGGACATGCGCGTAATCGCCGATCCCTAATCACAGTCCTCCATGATGACGATGGTCGGCCCTTGACGTCACAACAGGGCATTGCTGCTGAGTTTCTGGAGCATTACCGCCTCCTTTTCACTGGGACGCCGACGGACAATCGGACAGGAGAAGAAATTTTGCGACAGATGCAAACGGAGGTGGATGGTCCGGATGCAGAGGCGCTATTGGAACCCCTAACGGAAGATGACATCCGGGGCGCACTCGCGAAGGGTGCGGTGCATAAATCCCCTGGGCCAGATGGGTTGACACTCGAACTTTACCGCGCATTTGCGGATTTAATGATGTCCCAGTTGGTATTGATGTATAATGAGTTATTGAGCCCTGCCACGGACGTTCCGTCGCAGTTCATGGCGGGAATACTTATACCAATACCGAAATCGACAGCGAGTGTCAGCGTCCATCAATTTAGACCGCTCACGATGCTCAATACTGATTATAAGATCTTTGCGCGAATGTTGGCGGCAAGGCTCAAGACTGTAATATCCCAGACAATACCACCAGACCAGGCTTGTCTAGGGGTTCGGAGCAACATACGTTCTATCCTCGGCGAATACCGTGACGTAATTTCCCTGACGGAAGCTTGTCGCATGCGAGCGGCGTTCGTATCGGTGGATTTTGATCGTGCCTTTGACAGGATCAACCATGATTTCCTTGACTCGACCATGCGACGCATGGCGATACCACAGAATTTTATTACCGTCCTCATGCGCCTCCTTCGCGGCGCTTCTTCGACGGTGAGAGTCAATGGCAGAGAGGTAGGAACGATTCCTGTTTGCAGCTCAGTTAGGCAAGGATGTCCCTTGTCGATGATACTGTTTACAATAGCGCTCGAACCATTAATGCAGACTCTTAGACGGACTCTAACAGGCGTCCGACTCCGTGCGAGCTCCTTCACGTGCATATGCAGACGACTTGATGATACTCGTCCGGTCGGAGAACGAAGTAAGTCAGGTGGTTACCCTTCTTACTACGTATGGAGTAGCGGCGGGTAGCAGGGTCAACATGAATAAAACCAAGATCATGCACTTCGGTCGAGGGCTGGACGCTCTGCACAGTCCGTTTACGACGGTGGACATCTTGCGATGCTTAGGTGTATTCTTCACCCGATCGCTACGGCAATCAGCGGCGGCGAGCTGTCGACGTCTCCTCCAGAACGTCCGACTGCACATACGCAACAATTCACTCCGAACGCACGACCTGCTCCAAAGGGTGGACTACACTAATGTTCATCTGGCCTCGCGACTGCGGCACCTGGCACAGGTATTGCCAATGCCACATGGTATTGCTGACAGATTAATGGCGGTCTTTGGATACTATGTCAGCCAGTGGATGTTGTTTAAGGTCAAATACAAGACTTTAACTCTCCCACACCATTCTGGAGGACTTAACCTCACCGATGTGCGGAACAAGGCTCTAGCTCTATACCTGCAAGCGACTCTAGGCACTTGGAACCAACGGCAACACGCCATCACGTCGGCCATCCTGGATGTGCTTCTTCCCACGTCCTTTGAAACACCGGTGGCGGTAGGCACAATCTCGCCCTCTTTTTCTCACGTCGCGCGATTTTTTGTTGATTTTAGTTATGTTCAGTTACAGATACCTTCTACAAGAATCCCCATTACCCGTGAGATATATCGATACTTGCGTCGTCATCATTGCAGCAATGTTGTCGAACTTAAATACCCAACACGATACTGGCGACAGATTTGGAGAGCTGTCCATACACCTTTCCTCACCACAGCAGCGCGATCGTCATGGTATACACTAATCAACCGCAAGACAGTCAACCGCCAACGATTGTACGACATTCGCATGGTAGATTCCCCGCCCTGCCTTATATGTGGCATGCAGGACACCGACGAACATTCTCTGCAGTGCGGTGAGGCAAAGGATGTTTGGCGGCTGACGCAACGCATCATGGCCCTCCTCCGACGCACCGACGAATCAACGATCACGACGGACGCTTTATTTTTCCCTGACGCTGTATTTTTCCCCTCACAAAAAACTTCGGCAATCCGATGGATTGGAGGACATGCATCGCACTACGTGCTCTCGCGGACCTTGATATCGGGCATGGACTATTGGCATTATCTACTAGAACAACACGAAATCATCCGCCGCCACTCTAAATATAAAACGCATTTTGCGAACTTTCTAGGCAGCATGTTTCATAGCACCCCGAAGCGGTGGGGAGTCCCAGGTTTATGTTGTTTCGAGGGATAGGATGTACTCCCAGTGAAGTGACGAGGTAGTCACTTCAGCCCTATATTTCTTTCCCTTCTTTTTTATATATGATTTTTTTTGGGACATTAAAATTAAATGAATCAATAAAATATACAAAAAAGCGGTTCTAAGAAAAAAAAAGATGGATAGAGTGCCTGCCATGTAAGCAGGAGGTCCCGGATTCGAGTCCCGGTCAGGGCGCACATTTTCAGCTGTCCCTATTGACGTGTATCAACAACACCAGTTGTCAGCTGAGAGTTTCGATTGATTATCGTTTCTTTAATCTAATAACATAAGGCGAAACCACTCGTTTTTGCACAGTTCCTCACAAACGACATTTAATCAAATTCCATGCCTACGGAATATCGTCTCAGTTGTGGGAGTGGATTAGTGATTTTCTGTCAGAAAGGTCAAAATTCACCGAAGGATCATCTGGAAAAAAAAGTTATATCTAGCATTCCCCATAGTGCAACAAGCGGCAGTTAATTCTAAATAAAGAGAAGTGTGAGCTCATCCACTGAGTAGTAAAGGGAATCCGTTAAATTTTGGTTACATGATAAATCTCTCGAATCTAAAGGCTGTCACTTCAATTAAACAACTAAGGATAACAATTTCGAACAACTTAAGTTGCAACGGTCACATAGACGATGTTGTAAGGAGGGTGAACCAAAGACTGAGTCTGATTGGCTGAGTACTTAGAAGACGCAACAGGGCTATTAAAGAGACTGTCTACACTACGCTTGTCCGTCCTCTTCTCCATTGCTGCTGCTCGGTATGAGATCGGTACCAGGTAAGATTAACAGGAGGCATCGCAAAAGTTCAAAGAGGGGCAGGTCATTTGTATTATCGCTAAAGAAGGAAGACAATGTAGCGCATATCATACGCGAGTTGGGGTGGGAATCATTAAAACAAAGGCGATGTTTGTTGCGGCGAGATCTTTTCACGAAATTTCAACCCCATATTTTCTCCCCCTACATAGAACATACTGAAATATTTTTTGACTCCCATCTACAAAAGGAGAAATGATAATTAGGACAAAATAAGAGAAATCAGAGCTCACACGTAAATATTTAGCTGTTCGTTTTTCCCGTGCGCTGTTGGAGAGTGTTGTAGTGGTTTCCTGAATACACTACAAGGAACTTGGGTGTGAAATGTAGAGTAGATGTAGATGTTTTACGCTATACTTGTTTATGACGGGTGTCAGTCCCTACAAAAAGCGTCTGCTCGCATTTCGCTACAATTTTCTCGCACTGCGAGTTCTCTACATACAATAGCATCATTCTTGAACAGTCTCATGAAGCTTTCGACTTTATCCACACTCCTGTGTAAAAAGACTTAAGGGATCGGATGACCAGAGTTACACACTAAAACCACAGACGTCCATCTGTTGCAGTATCCCAGAGCATATTCTAAAATCAAATACAGTGAAATTCTTGGAGGAAAAAAAGCTTCTCTGAAAGAAAAAAAAAATACGGACTCAGGGAAAAACTTGTATGTGAATTACAGCTTGTCTTATTCGTACGTAACAGTTTACAAATATTAGATGCAATTAGGTACATGAGAGTCTGTTGGTGGGCTGGCATGTCCCATGCTTTATTGTCATAATGTACTTTACTTCATGTGGCTTGAGTTCGGTTGATGTATGCTCCCGTTTACAGAAAGCAGAATTCAGTGATTGAGGAGATTAGGATGTCAATTAACATCTTATTTTTCTCTATCTACACAGTGGTAGTTGCATGCAAATCCTTCTGTAGCTTTCACGAATGTTGTATTTCCGGCAGAGAAACCGACCTCGAATCCCGTTTTTGACGGTGGAGCGAAGTCCATGTAGCACTCAATACCACTCTTTCGCAAGGTCCGGTACGGCCAAGTGGCTAAGCCACCTGCCCCCGGAATAGTCTGAGTCTCCGGCGAATATCAGAGCGGTCACCATACCGTATTTCGCACTAGGTGTGGTCCGAGAGGCTTCCCAGGAAACCAGCTAACAGAGTGGGAGAGGTTCTGCCGACTCACCAAGCAGACCGTAACTGATAACAGAAGTCTGAGGTGCGAGAGGTGTGAGGTTAGGAGCCACCTTGCAGAACCGTAAGCAACGAAGATGTCCAAGTCTTCACACGAGACAGCCCGACCAGTTTGCTGAAAATTTAAACGAGGCCCCGCACTGCTTAACAACAGTAATTTAACAGAGGAGAGGAAAGTTCAGAAAGTTCAAACAAGGAGCCAGCGGATTGGCTAGAGAGACAGCTTGATAGAAGAGTGCGGACGGCAGGCAGACTTTTTCAGAAATGAGTCCTTCCGTAGATTAACATTACAAATCCTAAAATCAATGATCTCAGTAGGTACAGTCGTCAAAAGCTACCATCGCAACATAGACTTATAGCCAGAACGTTTTGACCACCTACCTAATAGCCGGTTTCTCCACCTACATGTACATCTACATCCATACTCCGGAAGCCACCTGACGGTGTGTCGCGGAAGGTACCTTGAGTACCTCTGTCGGTTCTCCCTTCTGTTCCAGTCTCGGATTGTTTGTAGAAAGAAGGATTGTCGGTATGCCTCTGTGTGGGCTCTAATCTCTCTGATTTTATCCTCATGGTCTCTTCGCGAGATAAACGTAGGAGGGGGCAAGATACTGCTTGACTCCTCGGTGAAGGTATGTTCTCGAAACTTGAACAAAACCCCGTACCGAGCTACTGAGCGTCTCTCTTGCGGAGTCTTCCAATGGAGTTTATCTATCATCTCCGTAACGCTCTCGCGATTACTAAACAATCCTGTAACGAAGCGCGCTGCTCTCCATTGGATCTTCTCTATCTCTTCTATCAACCCTGTATTGCGGATCCCACACCGGTGAGCAGTATTCAAGCAGTGGGCGGACAAGTGTACTGTAACCTACTTCCACTGTTTCCGAACTGCATTTCCTTACGATTTTTCCAATGAATCTCAGTCTGGCATCTGCTTTACCAACGATTAATTTTATATGATCATTCCATTTTAAATCGCTCCTAATGCCTACTCCCAGATAATTTATGGAATTAACTGCTTCCCGTTGCTGACCTGCTTCCCTTTGTCACGGATAACAGCGGTGGTGCGTCGTGGCATGGAAGCAATGAGTCCTTGGTAGGTCGCTGGAGGGAGTTGGCGCAACGCCTGCCCACACAATCACCTACTTCCCGTAAATCCTGGAATGGGGGGTAGTGAGCTCTGACGCCAAGTTCAGTCACACCCGACATGTGTTCGATCGTGTTCAGATATGGCAAGTTGGGGAGGTAGCACATTTACTTGAACTAGGAACTGTGTTCCACAAATCACTTCATCACGCTACTGGAATTGTGACACGGCTCCATATCATGACGAACAATGTCACTGCCTGTACCATCCACGTGATAAATTTTTGGCTACAGTGCGACGAGAGGAAATTATTCCTGTAACAGTTATAAACATTATCTATTCAACATATTAAAAAAGATGATAAATATTAATTATTTATATAATATTTTATGATGTAGTTGGACACATCGATGTGTATCATACAAAGACAATGATAATTGTAAATTCCTTTTATGATTTGTGATTGTCTTCTTTTGTTTTTACCTTTTGTTGGTTGGCTTTTGTAGGTTCAGCACGCAAGACGCATATCAAACTGAGGTCTGTTAAGAAATTGTAATTATTTGTTAATTATTACTTGAAAATAGAGTTCATTATTATTATAAACATGAGTGTATAATTATTTGTAACTGTAATTCCTCTCTCAATAAGCATTATCTGTGTTAACTGTTTCTTTCCGCTGCAAGGAGCGCAGCCATTGATGATAGCGATTTGTATCGCGTTTTTGTCTGTGTTTTCCTTAAAAACAAATCAAATGTTTGCTTGATGAAGTCTAAATAGTGCACAATACGAAAGTAGAGTTTCTGTAAAGTTCAATAAGCATTTAAAATATTTATTTGCCCTAACAATAGAAAGTGTCTCTAAATTGTCTGCCGACATCTTAACAATTGTCTCAGCGGAAATTCAAATTATGCAACTCTGCAGACATAAATGCCGAACGTAATACAAATGTGTAAAAATAAATGTGTACCGGTGGTCCCGAACTCATTTTAATGAAAATAATTCGAATCAGATTGGTTCTTTAAAAACAGTGCTCATAGCACGATCGATATAACAAAACGCTTCTAGCTGATATATGGATCCGAAATTAATTACGCACGAGTTGCGAAGAATATTGTTTCAGGTAACATGCGTCAGTGTAGTGCGCGGCTGATATTCGGTGGTTTTAATGATCATTTTGCTGAAGATAACTGCTTCCATCTTAATCAATAGTTGTACGAATCTGTTGTACGAACTGTGATTTAGTGACACTTACACAACTTACAGACAACACTTTGACACGACGTTACCTTGGAGTTCTTTAGCAACTTGATCAAATCTTTAGCCGGGAGAAAAATTATTTAGTAATTACTCAATGTAATAAAATAAGATTATCATTTCCATTTACAAATTAGTTAAATACCAGACCACTGAATAACCCAGCGAACACCTCGCTGGCGCCCAACGTGGGACCACCAATGCACATTTATTGATTTTAATATTTGAAATTGTGATCTATTACAGGTACGGAGTACCAAAACAAATTATTAATCATTTTATATTTACTTGTTTCATGAACACTGACATGACGCGAGTCACATGAGTAAGTTCATATAAGCAGAGCAGTTCACCACCCTCACATGGGTAGGGACAATTGTACATGTTCAATATATACACAGCAGCACACAACAGTTGTTGCGAATGCAATTCAAAAGTAAGATCAGTACCTGAGCCATAAGTAGTAATAATTGAATATTCTGGCTGCGAGAATAATATTTTTAAATGTTATCTGCGTATGTGTGTTAGTTATAAGTTTATTTTGTGTCAATTGGTACTTGTCAGTGATTTATATATTTGCTGTGCTATATTGGTGATAGAATCGTTAAACAAAAGAAAAATAAACCGAATGAGCATACTGATGCAGAGATGACATCAGAGTCTCAGGTAGAACAACCTACCCATATTTCTGTCGAATTATTAGAAAATTTAATTATGAATGATAATTTAGAAACTGATGTCCCGAGTGATATTAAAACCGAGGAGTTGCCAAAAGAAACTGACACTCCTGCATTCAACCAGTTAGGAATTAATGACAATATTCCTTCTGGGCAATGGGCAGAAGTTAGCAATGCTCAAGCTATGTCCATACAGGATATGCTAACAGCATTATTTGAAAAGTTTACTATTAAAGAGCAGGAGCGTGAAAAACAACGCTCTGAAAATCAAAACTTTGAAAATCTGACAGTATGTAGTAATGACAACACTGGTACTGACAGGCAAAAGATCGCAGATAATCTGACGTCAAATTTTAATGCACCAGAAGGAAGATCAAATTTTGGTAATCAACCGATATTACCAGAGCAATATGTGACACCAAGGAACAATAATAGTGGAATAGAATGTACTTGTAATAAAGTAACCACACCACCTGCGAATGACAGCAATTCCATGGACTTAACTACTTTGATGCATGAAGAAAGCCTGATTAAGCATAGACAGTTTCAAATATTTAACGAAAGAAAGAAAAACATACATCCAGTAGTTTTCATTCGAAACTTCAAAAGTGTTCTTCCGAAATCATGGTCGGAAGAACAGAAAATACAGTTTTTGGTTTCACATATTTCCGGTGATGCTTCGCTCTGGGCATTAAATGCAACAGAAACTTGCAAGACTTTCAACGACTTTGAGAAGGCGTTCCTTGATCAATTCTGGTCAGCGTCTACTCAAGAGCGACTCCGTAAAATTGTTTACAATGCAGAAATGTACAATCCGAAGTCAGGTTCCTTAAGAAAGTACTTTGAAAAATATATTAACATGACCCGGTACTGGGATGAGCCAGTAACCACTAGAGACTTATTGCGAGTGTTAAAAGCTAGATTACCCATACATATTAGAGAAAAATTATTTAATGTTACGGACACCGAGCTGAAAGAATTTCTGTATGTAACTGATTCTCTTTATCTAGTGCAAGAAGACACCAGAAAAAATTCTGACGTGATCAGCAATAACAATAGTACTAATAGAAAAAATTCATGGAATGGAAATAATGGAAATAGGGGCGAAGGTAGTCCAGAGAAAAATAAAAGTAAAGCTTACAGTAACGGAAAATACAATAATAATAATAGTAGTAGGAATCCCTACAGCCAAAATTTTGGTTATCCTAATAATAATAACAGTAATTATCAAAAGGCCGAAGAACACCAACAATCGAATGGTAATCAGAGGCCGTACCACAATGAAAACCCAAACAATAACAATAGCAACCGAAAGAGACGAAATGACAACAGGTCAGACAATCAATATAAAGACAAGCCTAAAAATATGCGGGGTGACAGTGAATATTGGCGACAGCCAGGGCCAAGTCATTGACAGCCGCAGCAAAATTCTATCAATTCAGGTCAGCCAATAAATTATGTACAGGCTATACCTATAACAAGCAATCAATATCCAGCGTGGTGGGATCCAAGCAGGCCTCCTCCGACTGAAAACTTACAAAATGTGAGAATAGTGGAGGTACCTTCGGAAACAAAACAAAACACTCAGAATCCAACAAACTAATTTCGGTCCCTGTAGGCCTTCGCCATGTGACCCAGGCCAACAATGAAGGCAATAGGTCGACGGAACAAAAAATAAACATGATACGGTATCAGGATGGCAACAGAATCGAAGATGAGCTATATCAGGAACCTGCTGTCTCTGATAAGCCACAAGGGGAAAATATCCAAGCAAGCGTCACCGCAGCTGTAAATGGTGTAACAACTACTATTCTGCTTGACACAGCTGCGAATGTATCAGTTATGAACACGCAGTTTTTCAAGAAGGTATCGGAGATAAGGAGATTGCCGATTTTGCCGGTTGCAAATTGTATGGTTATAGGGACATTGGGAAAAAAGGCACAGAGTATAAAATACCAGACGCAGGTGGAAGTTTCCTTGGGAAATGATCGCTTATTATGCACGTTCCTACTAATGGATAACTTGTCAGTACCGGTGCTTCTGGATCTTGACTTCCTTCGGGAAAGAGATGCTGTAATTGATCTCGCCCATGGGACATGTGCACTTAAGTACCAACAGCGACCCATAACATTAATGCTGAATCGGGAGTTCGGTGCGAACCTTCCGCTGATGAGAAAAATGAATCTTTCTGTCAGAAAACAGAAGTTGTTAGTGTTGGATCATAAGCACCCACAGATGTGTCACAAAAATCGAAATAACGATGCACCCAGCAACGTGAGTGACATTGTCACAACAATGGAAGAGAAGGTACAGGAGGCAACTTGCTTTAATCCTTCAGAGGCTAGACAATCAACAGAATTGGATACCTCGAAGTATTCACTGAATGCCCTGGAATCGTAAAAGATTACCAGTAAAATATGACAGTATATCCGCACAAGACCTATTGCAGAACATCTTACTCGGTCCCCTGGACTAAGAAAAACGAAGTGGTACAAAGGACCAATCGGAAGTGCAAGTGCACCACCCCACAACTGTAAATATAATGTTTATGGTAAAATAATTAGCAGTAATAATTTGATAATATTATGTATGTATTAGTTTATAAGCTTTTATGTCAAGTATTACACTGCAATGTTGTTGAATTATTTGAACAAGGAGTAGAGAATCCCCATAATAAATGTATTTTTACTCTAAAAGGGATAAATAACTTGATAAACACTTGAGTGTTGCTGCATTAAATGTGAGGACTTTTACCTTTCTATACGTAGTTTAGAAATGATTAAAATGCTTAAGTAATATATTTGTTCGAGTGTAAGAATGGATATAACAAAAATATTTTCATAAGATCGAGTCATGTAGTCCCACACACGTAGTGAGTGTTGGTGGTGTGTGAGCTGTGTGACTGAGAAACAAAACAAATAAATAAAAAAATAAACTGCTTTCACCACTAGTGAAGCGAAATCTGAATGTGTACTGATTTACGTACACGGTTTCATTACGAAGTCATTTAAAATGCTCTTATGAGCAACATTCCTGTTAGATAAACCGAACATGGACATCTGTCCCAAAAACATGGTAAATAACACTCTCAATAAAGAAATAAAAAAATATAAATATATGTATCTGTAATAAAAATGAAAATGTACTGTTATTTGGACAGTTCAGTAATGATCTCATGGTCAAGATAATGCAGCAGACTCTGAAAGTTTTATATTGTCTCATGTTCATGTGATAGTGTAAAATTTTAAATTTTGTTATTCGGTCATGGTAATATGAACTTATGTGCGAGTGTACCAGACCTCATTACTAGAAAAGTGTCTGTTAAGTACTGTGGAAAGCTACTGACAGCAATCCGAACAGTGAAACGTGTTTCGCAGGAACTAGTGGACGCGTGAAGAACTGTGATTTACATTGTGAATAATGATGAACAGTGTCAAAAACTAGCCGGCCGGAGTGGCCGTGGTGTTCTAGGCGCTACAGTCTGGAACCGCGTGACCGCTACGGTCGTAGGTTCGAATCCTGTCTCGGGCATGGATGTGTGTGATGTCCTTAGGTTAGTTAGGTTTAATTAGTTCTAAGTTCTAGGCGACTGGTAACATCAGAAGTTAAGTCGCATAGTGCTCGGAGCCATTTGAGCCATTTTTAAAAACTGTGATCACGTAACCTTATGAATGCTCTTGGAGTGTCAAAGTTAGCAGCAACGCTATGAACGTTGAGTACTGTTGACTGTATTAATAATTAACTTGAACTGATGACCTTTACTAGTTTGATATGAAGCGTCTCCGCGTGCCAAATTTAATGTGACAGACTGTACAGCCAGCCGCGCGGCAAAACAATAATGCAACGTTGGCTACGCAGCGCGTCACGAAAATATTTACATTCCGCTTAAGTAAACGAAGCACACTACGGACCCTTGTATGATTAACGGTGCAGTGTTCAAAATGTGCATATTGTGATAAACTTAAGTGTGAATCACTATATTGTGTTGAACAGTGTCAAAATACAGAACATACTCCAAAAACAGTCTAATTCCATCCGTGTGAATGCAAGTGAAATGGACACTAATAAACTTTTCCACAGGATGAGAATAGTAATTATCTTGTCACTGATGCTTATATTTCGACATTTCATGTACCCGTCTTAAACTGAGGGAGGTGGGAAAGGAGAACCAAGACCTGCTGCAGAGCGACTTCTAGCCAGCAGCAGATCCAAACCACGATGCATCCGACGGCAGCCGACGGCCACCGACTCGGCCGGGGGCGGTCCAGCAGCAGCCACTACCTGTCTGCGTTCCAACGGCTCGACACGGGGGCGGTCTTACGACATCAGCAGCAAATTCTTATGACATTCGATAAATGAGTGACTTTGGAAATTTTATGATACCCCACCATGAGAAAACATTCATTATCTCAGATGCTTACAACAGAGTCATAAATTTGCATTTTCCAGCGTATTTTATCACATTCATGTCAAGCCTGACTGTTAAAAGTAGGTGTCTGTATGTTCTTGAAGCCCCTTGGACGGTTTTAATCCCGGTTTTCTGAGTCCAGTGAACCCAAATGGGGGGGGGGGGGGGGGAATAAGTTAATCCGGGAAGTATCCGCAGCAATTTCCGAGATAATACAGTCATTGAAGTCACTTAAACTACTCAATTCAACTATAATTTTGTCATGTCTAAAACAACATTGAAACTAAACATTTGCATCTTGAGAGTAGCAAATCTACGTGGATTACGTGGACTGACAAAAAAATATACAATAGATAAACTAATTTTTTTTCTGAGCCCAAGGGGCATTGAAACATCCACGTGATAAATTTTTGGCCACAGCGCGACGAGAGGAAATTATGCCTGTAACAGTTATAAACATTATCTATTCAACATATTAAAAAAGATGATAAACAATAATTATTTATATAATATTTTATGATGTAATTGGACATATCGATGTGTATCATACAAAGACTATGATAATTGTAAATTCCTTTTATGATCTGCGATTGTCTTCTTTTGTTTTTACCTTTTGTTGGTTGGCTTTTGTAGGTTCAGCACGCAAGACGCATATCAAACTGAGATCTGTTGAGAAATTGTAATTATTTGTTAATTATTACTTGAAAATAGAGTTCATTATTATTGTAAACATGAGTGAATAATTATTTGTAACTGTAATTCCTCTCTCAGTAAGCATTATCTGTGTTAATTGTTTCTTTCCGCTGCAAGGAGCGCAGCCATTGATGATAGGGATTTGTATCGCGTTTTTGTCTGTGTTTTCCTTAAAAACAAATCAAATGTTTGCTTGATGAAGTCTAAATAGTGCACAATACGAAAGTAGAGTTTCTATAAAGTTCAATAAGCATTTAAAATATTTATTTGCTCTAACAATAGAAAGTGTCTATAAATTGTCTGCCGACATCTTAACAATTGTCTCAACGGCAAATTCAAATTACGCAACTCTGCAGACATAAATGCCGAACGTAATACAAATGTGTAAAAATAAATGTGCACCGGTGGTCCCGAACTCATTTTAATGAAAATAATTCGAATCAGATTGGTTCTTTAAAAACAGTGCTCATAGCACGATCGATATAACAAAACGCTTCTAGCTGATGTATGGATCCGAAATTAATTACGCACGAGTTGCGAAGAATATTGTTTCAGGTAACATACGTCAGTGTAGTGGGCGGCTGATATTCGGTGGTTTTAATGATCATTTTGCTGAAGATAACTGCTTCCATCTTAATCAATAGTTGTACGAATCTGTAGTACGAACTGTGATTTAGTGACACTTACACAACTTACAGACAACACTTTGACACGACGTTAACTTGGAGTTCTTTAGCAACTTGATCAAATCTTTAGCCGGGAGAAAAATTATTTAGTAATTACTCAATGTAATAAAATAAGATTATGATTTCCATTTACAAATTAGTTAAATACCAAACCACTGAATAACCCAGAGAAACGCACATGCCGCCGGGAAACATGATGGTCAAGAAAGGTTGTACGAGGTCTGCAACCAGTGTGCGATACTCCTTGGTCGTTATGGTGTCTTACACCGAACGAAAATTTGTCTCGAAACCTGGCAGAAATTCCAAAGAGATTCTCGTCGTATATGAAATATGTTAGTGGCAAGAAACAGTCAATGCCTTCTCTGCGGGATAGCAATGGAGATACTATTGAAGACAGTGCTGCCAAAGAAGAGTTACTAAACACGGCCTTCCGAAATGCCTTCACAAAAGAAGACGAAGTAAATGTTCCAGAATTCGGATTGAGAACAGATGCCAACATGAGTAACGTAGAAGAAAATATCCTCGGAGTAGTGAAGCAACTTAAATCACTTAATAAAAGCAAGTCTTCTGGTCCAGACTGTATACCAATTAGGTTCATGTCGGAGTATGCTGATGTATTAGCTCCATACTTAACAATCATATACAACCGTTCGCTCGACGAGAGATCCCTACCCAAAGACTGGAAAGTTGCACATGTCACACCAATAAGGTAGTAGGAGTAATCCACTAAATTACAGGCCCATGTCAAATGATTCAAATGACTCGGAGCACTATGGGACCTAATATCTGAGGTCATCAGTCCCCTAGAACTTAGAACTACTTAAACCTAACTAACCTAAGGACATGACACACATCCATGCTCGAGGCAGGATTCGAACCTGCGACCCTAGCGGTCACGCGGTTCGAGACTGAAGGGCTTAGAACCGCTCGGCCCCACCTGCCGCCAGGCCCATATCGTTAACGTCGATATGCAGCAGGATTTTGGAACATATATGGTGTTCGAACATTGTGAATTACCTCGAAGGAAACGGTTTATTGACACACAGTCAACATGGGTTTAGAAAACATCGTTCCTGTGAAACACAACTGGTTACTTATTCACATGAGGTGTTTAGTGCTATTGACAAGGAACTTCAGATCGATTTCGTATTTCTGGATTTCTGGAAGGCTTTTAACACTGTACCACACAAGCGGCTTGTAGTGAAATTGCGTGCTTATGGAATATCGTCTCAGTTATGTGACTGGATTTGTGATTTCCGGCGGGACAGGTGACAGTTCATAGTAATTGACGGAAACTCATCGAGTAAAACGGAAGTGATTTCCCCAAGGTAGTGTTACAGTCCCTTTGCTATTCATTATCTATATAAACGATTTGGGAGACAATCTGAGCAGCCGTCTTAGGTTGGTTGCAGATGACGCTGTCATTTATTAACTAATAAAATCATCAGAAGATCAAAACAAATTGCAGAACGACTTATAAAAGATATCTGAATGGTGCGAAAATTTGCTGTTGACCCTAAATAACGAAAAGTGTGGGGTCATCCAAATGAGTGCTAAAGGAAATCGTTAAACTTTGGTTACACGATAAACCATCCTAATCTAAAAGCCGTAAATTCAACTAAATGCCCCGGGTTCCCGGGTTCTATTCCCGGCGGGGTCAGGGATTTTATGTGCCTCGTGATGGCTGGGTGTTGTGTGCTGTCCTTAGGTTAGTTAGGTTTAATTAGTTCTACGTTCTAGGCGACTGATGACCTCAGCAGTTGAGTCGCATAGTGCTCAGAGCCATTTGAACCATTCAACTAAATACTTAGGTATTACAATTACGAACAACTTAAGTTGGAAGGAACACATAGAAAATGTTATGGGTAAGGATAACCACAGACTGCGTTTTATTGGTAGGACACTCAGAAAATGTAACAGATGTACTAAGGAGACTGCCGATACTACGCTTGTCCGTCCTCTTTTAGTATATTGTTGCGCGGTGTCGGATCCTTACCAGATAGGAGAGACTGAGTACATTGAAAAAGTTCAAAGAAGGGCCGCACGTTTTCTATTATCGCGAAATATGGGAGAGAGTGTCACAGAAATGATACAGGATTTGGGCTGGACATCATTAAAAGAAAGGCGTTTTTCGTTGTGACGGAATCTTCTCACGAAATTCCAATCACCGACTTTCACCTCCGAATGCGAAAATATATTGTTGACACCGACCTACATAGGGAGAAACGATCAGCACGATAAAATAAGGCACATCAGAGCTCGTACGGAAAGATATAGGTGTTCGTTCTTTCCGCGCGTTGTACGAGATTGGAATAACAGAGAACTATGAAGGTGGTTCGATGAACCCTCTGCCAGGCACATAAATGTGATTTGCAGAGTATCGATGTAGATGTAGATGTAGACGAGCTCCAATGGGCATGTGGATACCCAAGTGAATATTCCCCAGAGTAATGGAGCTGTCACCAACTTGTCTCCGTCCCGCCGTCCGGGTGTCAAGGAGCAGTTCCCCTGGAAGATGACGGACTCGCGCCCTCGTGTCGGTATTATGAAGAATGCATCCTCGAACCCCGTGACAGGTCGTGCAGTTTCCGATATGTTCGTGCCGAGCCTCCGGGCCATCACAATCTGCCATCGGCCAAACTCAGACAGATCGCGCACCTTCCTCATTCTATACACGGACAGCAAGCTCACTGATACTACGATACATGCACTGTGCTTGTGTATGATTAGCACTGAGCACTCGTTTCTCGGCCAGTGGCGCTGCTATCGCCTGGATGGATTTGATGGATTTATATCGCTAGTAGGTCGGTGGTCATAATGGATTGGTCGATCAGTTTTTGTGTCGCACATTTGTTGTGATTTTAGCTTCTGACGATGTGTGGCACCACGTAATATTCCTGAATTTAATCAAATATTTTGTGTAACCTTTTTCCACTGTAATTTCGTCATTGCCATTTGTACAAAGAGGGTATTTCTTTTATGTCTATTTTAGCAAGTAGGTTCACATCCACCAGACGCATTGTTTTGTATAATAAGTGTACATCAACTGATGTGCCTTGGCGCCACTGCATATTCTGTAATGCCAACTGGTGGCAAAAATATGTTCTTGGTCCACACACTGCACAGTTGTGTCGGTAGTCTGCGAATGTTCGTTTCCCAAACAACTTGAAACGCCGTATCTAAGTGCAGCAGTCGCTTCTGGATAGTTGTAATACAGTTTGTGCAAAGTGATTTAAATGAAGGGGAGTACTGTAGTTAGTCATTACTGTGTCCTACAAAACACATTTTTATTTGATTTCTTGTAGGTATCTGGTGATGTATAAATTCCGGAAGGCGTCATAAGTTCATCAAAGTAATTCCCTGTCTTATGTTTGACTGTTACCTTCGCCACCGAGTCATCCAGAAAGTAAAACTACTTATTATTATAATAATAGTAGCCTGCCTCCCGAATGACTTTACGTCATATTTATATTAATTTTTTGTATTTCGTAATGACGAGCTGTATCTCCTCTCGTTAATTTCTGTCTCCATGGAATACCCATGTGAGTTATAGAAAATCATTCTGTTTGTATCAAGTGGCTTTTAGTGCTGACTTCCCATGCTAAATTAACGTGATCCATCCCTCCTTTGTGTGAACATAAGTGGCTATCGTAAAATAAATTTTGTCCACGTTTTATGTTATGTCCTATCCGTCAGCATGCCTTGTAATGTATGACCAGTTGTCCGAATGCAGCCACTTTGTGATTTGAGATTGTTTCGTACCCTTTCCTTGAGAGAGTTTTAAGTCGTGATCCCAGATAATGCATAATGAATGCAAGTAAGTATTTCGTAGCTGCATGGTCGTGCCATATCTTACATTTCCATTGTTTATGTAATGGTATTTTCGTATCTTTGAGTTGAATCAATTAGTACGTTTAGGGCCTAGATGTCTTACTATATTAAATTGGGTACATGAGCGACTTATCCACGAGGTAAGACATGGCAAATGAAACCTTCCCCAGTGCATAAACTATACCTACAGAATTTGTGAGCTACCGTGCCGGCTGTTCACCTGAGCTACGGAGGACACAGAGGGTAGTGCGACTGCAGGGACATATCTCTGGTACGCCTCCCGTGAGACCCACATTCTCAACTTATTGTCCCGCGCTATATTCATAGTGCCCCTGCCCATTATACTCATTATTCGCGGCGTGTTGCCGATTCCCGTAAGAGTTCGGGCACTGTTTGTGCATCCGCACAGAAGAAGATGGTCAAATGGCCGGTGAGCCTTTCTTTCGAACATACCATCTTCATATATACGTACAATTTTAATAACGCTTGTTTCTTGTAAAAAGTTTTAAGAGTTTTCACATTAACGGTTCGGACGCATTAGTCTTCAGCAAGCTCTCGTAAAACAGAACTGCCCCGTACTCGGTAGCGAGTCTGTTCGGTTTGTAAATGCAAACATAGAACTGAAAGCGACCTCAAATTAATTACACTGATAGAAAAGAAATCGTGTCGTGTCACGAGAGGCAGTTAGAAGGACGTGTTGTTCTTACACAGGGGTCTTACCTCCGTCGAATCGATGAGTGGAAATAGGCTTGGGCAGCTTGTAGGAGTCCGACAGCTGCTGGAGACAAGCTGTAAGTGGTGCAGGGCATGGAGCTCGGCGACGATATTTTAAGGTAGCAGGGTAGAAATTCTAAGTCCCTTGTTAACGAACATGAAAGTGAAGAATTATTTATTTCATTAACAGTACAGAGTAACCTACCGCCTTGCAATATAAGGCGGGCGGGATGCTTCTAAATCTGCCGCAAAGATTTCTTATTATTAGAATCTTATTGGTATACAGTTGTTAATGTTTTTTAAATAATATAGAGAACATAGTATATAAAAATTTCTCTAAGGTTACAGAGAACTGCATGCTCAACAATTGTTAAAGTGGTTCTGTATAATTTATTTCTGCCTACTTGAGGAGAATGTAATTTATGTAATGCAAATGTCAAAGAAAAAAAAAAGGAAAGAAAAATGTAATACAATAAGTGTGGTGAAAGAAAGTTGCAATATTAAGGGGGAAGTGATATACCATATTTGGATGTGTAATATTGGACGGCTCCCATGTCACTACCACTAAACCTGATATCCCATAAGTTTCCATTCTGCTGCTCTGAGTGTACCCACATACATAGCGACCGCGGGCGCCGAGGCTAGCAAATCGTTCATGTCCGACGTCGGGCGGCATGTGACACAAAGACGCTGTCGTCTGGACACTGCCTTTCCCTACTCTGTTCTGTGTAGTGATGTTCCCTTATTTATGATGCTCGTAAGCCGTCATAAGGAATTTCCGGAATAATCTGTGACGCACTAGGATGGGCTAATCACATACGCAGTACGTTTTCATAATCATATTAGCCTAGGTCCGGAAACTTCACACCGGAACTGACCAAATCTTTGCCTGTTGCGGGTTATGTAGCTCTGACTGTGAAACTGTCACATAACGCCGCGAGGTCGTCTCTGGTTGTTATCGTTGTCAAATACTGAGGCCTGCCGGATTTGGCGCAGCTCCATCAGAACAATTCTCAAGTATTCTAATGAAGATACGTGGCGGTATTGATGTTCGCAGCAACAGTAACACAAAAAAATTAGTCTGGAGTGCCGAAATTCTAGGAACGCATTTGTCTGGGTAACGTAGTTAAGTGATAAGTATTGCAAGTTCACAGGTTGACATAGAGCGACTTATGTCATTGTTCAAAAATGTTCAAGTGTGTGTGAAATCTTATAGGACTTAACTGCTAAGGTCATCAGTCCCTAAGCTTACACACTACTTAACCTAAATTATCCTAAGGACAAACACACACACCCATTCCCGAGAGAGGATTCGAACCTTCGCCGGGACCAGCCACACAGTCCATGACTGGAGCGCCTAGAACGCTCGGCTAATCCCGCGTGGCCTATGTCATTGCAAACGTGAAATTGTGATACGTAATAACCGGTGTAACCGCCGGATGTTGAATCCGAGCATGCGAACGTGCATGCATTGTATTGTACAGGTGCCGGATGTAAGTTTGTGGGATGGACTTCCATGCCTGTTGCACTTGGTTGCTCAATACTGTGACGATTAACATTGGTTGTGGATGACGCTGTAGTTTTCGTCCGATGATATCCCATATTTGCTTGACTGCAACATGTTGACACTCTGTAGAACATGTTGGGTAACAACAGCGGTATATGGACGAGCGTTGTCCTGTTGGAAGACACCCCTTGGAATGCTGTTGACGAATGGCAGGTCAAATCACCAGACTGACGTACAGATCTGCAGTCAGGGTGGATGGGTCAACCACGAGAGGGTTCCTGCTATCATACGAAATCGCGCCCCAGACCATACCTCCGGGTGTAGGTCCAGTGTATCTAGTACGCAAACAGGTTGGTCGCAGATCCTCTGCTGGCGTTCTAACACGCGGCCATCACTGACACACAGGCAGAACCAGCTTTTATCAGAAAACACAACAGACATCGACTCTGTCTTTGCGGGCTTTAAAAAAAAGTGGGCCTGGTGTTGGCCCTCAACTACGTACCCTCAGACTCAGAGTTGAAATATTAAACGTTTTGGCTAGTTTACTAGTCTAGGGGCTGGGATACGTAGTTGCCACGTTAAAAGCCAAATACTGGTTAGTCTACTGTATACGATATGAATATACACATGAATCGAATGGTCAAAGGTTCCTATCACTCAGCAATTGCGAATGTAGCGTAGAAATTTATAAATAAAAGATTGCAATAAATAAAATCTGTAGGTACTATCTTAACGACCTTAAATGATGAATACGATCGTAGCAGTGCTTTTGAGAATGTGGTATATTTCTGCAAAACACTTATTGGTGTCGATGGTCCAGCAATTAAATAAAATATAAATTGAATAACAGGGAAACAATAGATTCCTACTGCACGTAATTAGTTATGAACGACAACACAACTGCGAGATATTCACTTCTAAACACATACTACGTCTTCACTGTAGGTGTTTCAATATGTTTGTGAGTGTACACTGGCTTGGAGACATGGAGGGAGCGCTCTAGCCAATCACAGCGCTCGTAACTAACGGAGGCGACTACCGAAGTGAATGGAGGGGAGTCCGGGACAGTACGGCGCGAGGGACGCACAGTGGCGAAAGAGACTTGGAGTGTTGAGCGGTTTGCGTGTTGTCGCGAGAGACAGAAATACTTCAGAGTGAACTAGTGAGATTTCCGATGTCGCCAAACACGGCTGCTACCATCATGATGCTGTAAACAGAACCTGGATTCATCCGAAGAAATGATGTTTTGCCATTCGTGCACCCAAGTTCGTCGTTGAGTACACCATCGCAGGCGCTCCTGTCTGTGATGCAGCGTCAAGGGTAACTGCAGCCTTGGTCTCCGAGCTGATAGTCCATGCCACTGCAATCGTCGTCGAACTGTTCGTGCAGATGGTTGTTGTCTTGCAAACGTCCCCATCTGTTGACTCAGGGATCGAGACGTGGCTGCACTATCCGTTACAACCATACGGATAAGATGCCTGTCATCTCGACTGCTAGTGATACGAGACCGTTGGGATCCAGCGCGGCGTTCCGTATTACCCTCCTGAAACCACTGATTCCATGTTGTACTAACAGTCACTGGATATCGACCAACGCGAGCAGCAATGTCGCCATACGATAAACCGTAATCGCGATAGGCTACAATCCGACGTTTATCAAAGTCGGGAACGTGATGGTACGCATTTCTCCTCCTTACACGAGGCATCACAACAACGTTTCACCAGGCAACGCCAATCAACTGCTGTTTGTGTATGAGAAATCGAATGGAAACTTTCCTCGTGTCAGAGCGTTGTAGGTGTCGCCACTGGCGCCAACCTTGTGTGAATGCTCTGAAAAGCTAATCATTTGCATATCACAGCATCTTCTTCATGTCGGTTAAATTTCGCGTCTATAGCACGTCATCTTCGTGGTGTAGCAGTTTTAATGTCCAGTAGTGTATATCCCCATTTCATCCATCAGTATCTATTTTTTCCGTCAAGAAAGAGAGTGGAATAAAAATGATAGGATTAGGAGTAGTTGACTTGAAAGTGGAGAATGATCTTAAAACAGAAAAACGAAAACTACTGGTTTATTCCGAGGTGACGGGCGGTGATGCAGGGCGTATCTCAAGCTCAACCGGCTCCGCCCTCTCTGACGTTGACACGGACCTCGAGTAGGCAGGCGTGACTTTATCAGCCAGTGAAAGGAAATGCACAGCTGTCCACCCCTCTCGCAGCGGACGAACTCCGACCGGGGCCACTTTGGTCTAATTTAGAATTCCTTTACAGCAGAAAACTTCGGTAATACTGGGAAAGTCGAGTGCGGAATGGACAGATAATTATTTAGAATAAATTCCCGCGGCGGCTACCTGGCTGGCAGCGGCACGCAAGGCGTCGTGAAATAATTTTGTAATTTCAGGCGGCGGCGGTGCCGGGGGGGCGGGGCATGATTTACACTAACTGGAAGTGGTCATGCGAGCGGCGCGCAGCGGCGACCGACTCCGCAGAGCCGGCAGCCAGCGGCGAAGGCGTTGGAATATTGAAAGCAGGCCTCACTGCGGAGCGGCGTTACACTGCTAGGCAGTGTGAGCAACAAACTGAGTGATTAACGTGCCGAACGCTATCTCAATATCACAACTTCTGAAAATCAGTATTTGACATTTTCATGGCACAGAAAATTATTCATACATAATTTACACAGATTGTCTCAGCAATTTTCATTAACACTATCAGCAACTTTGTGATATAGATGTAATGACAACAGCTGATTTCTCTCCTTGATCGTTACTTCTCTGGGGCTAGTCAAGGACGACATAAGAATTTCATGTTTAGCTTCTGCTGACGACTTAGCCTTACTAGCGGGTGATGAGATAATAGCCATCGAACAGGTTGAAACCCTTAAAGAATGCGCCACAAAAACAGACACCCAAAACTTGGCTCCAAAATACGGTCATGTCAATAGACCATATTTTAAATACTAAGGCGAAGTCCCTGAACCTAAGGGGCGTGAGAAAATAGGACAAAACAACCGCCTACAAAAACTAAAGAGAGCCTAGGGAAGAACCTACAAAAAAGCACTCCGTCATCAGGCCACAAGTGGTCCATCGGGACCATCCTTCCACCGTGTCATCCTCAGATGAGGATGCGGATAGGAGGGGCGTGTGGTCAGCACACCGCTCTCCCGGTCGTTATGATGGTATTCTTGACCGAAGGCGCTACTATTCGGTCGAGTAGCTCCTCAGTTGGCATCACGAGGCTGAGTGCACCCCGAAAAATGGCAGCAGCACGTGGCGGCCCGAACGGTCACCCATCCAAGTGCCGGCCACGCCCGACAGCACTTAACTTCAGTGATCTAACGGGAACAGGTGTATCCACTGCGGCAAGGCCATTGCCCCGAAGAACCTACAAGGTATAAAATAAAAAATGCTTGTACAAAAACACTAAAAATTAGGCACTATAATACATTATAAAAACCTTAAATCTCATATGCCAGTGAAACCTTGACAGTCCACAAAAAATATCACCTAGAAAACTTATTAAAGGAAGAACGTAAAATAATCAGAAAGACACTAGGGTCAAAGAAAACAGAAGAGGGCTGCAGACTACAATCTCTTCAAACAACTGAGAAATTGTCCAACCTTGCAGCAGACATAAGAAAAAAGGCGATTGAAATTTTATGGGCACGTCTCTTGTGTTCCAAAAACAAGACTTACGCACAAAATTCTTAGATACATAGAAGGACTTAAAACTATACCCTGAATACAAAAGGTCAAAAAGGACCTACAAAATGCTTAGATAAATCATTTAGATGCTTTGGACAGAAAGGTATTTAAGCAGAAAGTTGACAGATGGGAGGTTAAGTCAGAGAACGAGGCTCCGAAGACAGCAGGAACAAAATGGACAGAGGAAACACAGAGAGCCCATGCAGAAAAAATAAGAGCAGTGTGGAAAGAAAGGGAAAAGAATCAATAAGCTTTGCGTGATCTAACAGGGTCTAAGAGTGGTATCGCGGTTGGTGCAATCGTGGCGTTTTTGTGACGAGAAATAGTGTCTTAATGCTAACACAACAAAAAGAAAGGAATGGATTAGCCAAAACAAAGCAGTAACTCACCTTACAAAGACCTGTGCGCAACCAGAAAAATAATGTTATGCATCTGGTGGAACAGCGACGGTGTGATTTATTACGAATTGCTTCTCCGAGGTGGAACCACCACTGCTGACGTTTAATGGCAACAAGTGAGACGTCTTGTAGAAGCAATCCAAGAACCACGACCAAACGACCAGGAAAATTGCGTGATGCTACTGTACGATAACGCCTGCCCGCATTGTGCTAGACTGACAAAAACCAATACAGCAGTTGGGTTGGGGAAGTCATTCCACACACACCTTACTCATCCGAACCTGCGCCCTCAGATTTTCACGTTTTCCTCTCTTGAGCGAACAACTTTCAAGGAACTTCCTTTCCGGATGAACATGGCTCGACGAACCAGCATTCGCAGACCGTTGTAAATAATGAAGGAGACTGTATTATTCATCATTAAAATCTCTGTTATGTGTATCTGTTGCGCTTATTAAACTAAGAAGAAAACGCAACCAACTTATGCACGAAGCTAATAACTTGGGCTCACTCAAAATCTAATAAATATAGCAGCGCATTCTGGTGCTCAAAAGAATGGTTCAAATGGCTCTAAGCACTATGGGACTTAACATCTGAGCTCATCAGTCCCCGAGACTTAGAACTACTTAAGCCTAACTAACCTAAGGACATCACACACATCCATGCCAGCGGCAGGGTTCGAACCTGCGACCGTAGCGCGGTTCCTGTCTGAAGCTCCTAGAACCGCTCGGTCACATCGGCCGCCTATTCTGGTGCTGAATACATCAATTCTTAGTTCATTGCTACGCTATTAGAGTGCTCTGAGCCGGTAGCTGTTTCTCATCATAGAGTTATTAACAATTACTGGACCGCTTACTGGCGCTAGTATAGCGTTCTCATACTGAAAACGCCATTTGCAGCGCAATGTTGTGTTTACACTTAGTAGGCGATGTCAAAAAAAAAAAAAAAAAAAAAATTGTTCGAATGGCTCTGAGCACTATGGGACTCAACTACTGAGGTCATTAGTCCCCTAGAACTTAGAACTAGTTAAACCTAACTAACCTAAGGACATCACAAACATCCATGCCCGAGGCAGGATTCGAACCTGCGACCGTAGCGATCTTGCGGTTCCAGACTGCAGCGCCTTTAGCCGCACGGCCACTTCGGCCGGCAGGCGATGTCAAATATCTGACGAAAAGTCGCATACACAGTGACTTCAAAGAGGCAGTAACATTCATACAGGCTATGTATGCCTATGGTTAGTAAAAAAGGGTGAACATGAAGTGAACTTACATTGACTGTTACAACTATTCAAGTCAAGCTAACTGAAGGAGAAATGTGATAAAATTTTGGAAAGGAAGGTAGATAAAATTATGGCATACAAAAAGAAATTAAAGACTGAAAATCAATTGCAAACGACAGACTCAGATTGCGTGCCAGGAAACATTAAACCGGAACCGGAAGTGAAACGCTTAGGGAATGATAAAATAACCTGACTATCTGCTACTTCGTAAATTTCATGCAACTATTTTGAATCGATAACTTGACACATATCCGCTCCCGCTTGTAACAAACGAACCCTACATTCTCGAGTACATATTTATTACTTCCTGTCTTTTGATGGAGACCTTATGTAGAAAACTACCAAACTAAATTCATTTAAGACAGACATAATTACTCTGTAGGAATCTTGAAATAAACAGCCTTTTATATTGTTATTCGGTTTCCTTTCGCTGTCTGTCATATGCGTACCCTTTAAATCATGGACCACTATTCATTTTCTTCCCTGCAAATGGCGGCCCTCAATACGAAAACATCTCCCCTACAGCACAGTAGGTACTTGGTTTCCCTAGTGAGCAGCGAAGTTATCTTGTTTTCACCGCCAACAAAAACCTTTAGAGGTAGCATTTTGTGCCAGTACTACTACATCTAAGCCCAATGTAAATAATCGTTACAATATTTTTCTTGTATTACTTACGCATCGAGGGTTGTATTCAAGTGTTAATATTCTACTTTATACTTAACATTAGACGATGATAAATTTTTGTTTACGAGGGTGGCGGTGTTGATATTACGAGACCTGGCATAAGAGGGCACAAGTTGTAATCACTACAGAACTACCGTTCAGTCTACTTGGATAGTGATAACGAAACCAGTGAGTGTATTTCGATCTACATCGTTTATTCTCTTTTAACACATGCTACCAGTTTCAGACGACAACTCGTCGTCGACGACTTGTCGACTGACCACGTTGGGCTTGTTGTTGCCACGTTAGGTACGGAATGCAGTTAATTTTGGCCCACTGCGTACGATACTGTTCATTGTATAAGAAAGCGGTTGGGGATGGCAAGTTACGCTTGGGGCCTGTAGATGACACCTTTTGGTGACAGAACTGGTAGCATGTGTTAAAAACAATAAACGGCGTAGATTCAAATACAGCCGCTGGTTTTGTTGTCATTACCCCTCCGGGGGCGCGAGGGGGCGCGGATTCTCTTCGGCCGCCATTCAACGATGAACTCAGAACTGTCACGGACTGGGGAATCCGACTGTCTAATTAAAACAAAGCATTGCGACGGCCCTAGAGGGTGTTGACGCAGTGTGATTTCTGCCCAGTGCTCTGAATGTCAACGCGAAGAAATTCAAGCAAGCGCGGGTAATCGGCGGAGCAAGGCGTTTGAGGTGCCGGGCCACGCACACAATGGGAATCACTAGTATACGAGGTTCTTCGGGGCCACGACGGTGTCCCTGTTCAGACCACAAGGCGTTTACCCGTGAAGTTGCCATTTGGTCTAACCAATCCCACATAAGTGGGCAAAGGGCGCCGGTGGCAGCAAGAGATGTGTGGTAGAGGTATCGCGCAAGCGTCCTCGGCAGTGACTTGTCAGACGTTGCAAGAATGATCCTGCTAACACAAGTACAATGGGCGGGGGGGGGGGGGGGGACCACACTGGTCACCGGCTGCCAATGCCCTCCTGATGGTGTTGGCCTCGTAGTGGGAGTGCCATTCCGCTAGAGGGGGTTATCGGAGGCCGTAATTCGTGAGTGTGGCGCATGAGATCGGGGGGGGGGGGGGGGGGGGGCGCCTTAGGCCTTAATCCCGCCTGCCCTCACGTTAGGATGGGCAATGACGTGTCGGATCTGGGTTGGTGTCTGGGATACGGTCTTAGTGGGGGTATGAGTGTGTAGGCGCGAGGCGTACGTTTGCCCTGTCCTCGTATGTGGAGGTAGCCTTAACGAGCCCACATTCTCTGGATGTAAGGGGAGGACCCCGGGTTTCTGACCTCAGGACGGCCGAAAGTTTTAGATGCTGGACAAGAGTGCGGCCCGAGTATCCATGTACGATTGTTTCGGTCCGAATGGCGGATTTGCCCAAGGACGTAAGTTTGTCCAGTTCGTCCACGGGGCTTGTGGAGTATAACGTTGGCGAGACCGCTGTCAACACCCTCGGAGCTGTGCTGGGGGGCCTAGCCGGCCCCCCAGATCCCCCGGTGGCGGTCGTAACTATGACTCCCTTAAGGTAGCCGTCCCACTTCCCGTGGTGGATTACCAGAGCTATTCAGCCTGGTTCAGTTCGATGTGGCAGCAAAACTGGGGAACTGGGTTCAAAAAAACTTCTACATTATAAAACCTTATAACTACATTTGATTTAATAAAAGTCCGTTTCTTGCAATTATTAGTTAATTTTTTAAATTTATTCAATATCACATGCACAATTATTTTTCGCGGACTGCGAAAGGTTGCATAAATCCAGTTACTCTTTTTGTCTCATGCATTATACCTCGAAAAATGTATGAGAAATAAGGGAAAGATATGTCATACATAGTACCCGCTCAGCAAATTTGAAGTAGATATAAGAGAAATCGTAGCAGTAAGGACAAAAAATTATGCCGCCCCTTGCTGTATCTACACGGCGTGTCTCTCTTGAGAAGCGTAGGGCGCAATTTGTAATATCATTTTCCAATGTGTAGCTGCAGTCAGTCAAAACAAATACCGCCCGTCATGTCTTTCGTGCAATTCCCAATGTCAACGGAAAGCGTCACTAAGTTTCCCGATACAAGCAAAACGAGTTTTAAAACGTAATTTTACACGTCCATTCGACAGAGCGGGTACGTTGTATGGGTAGGTACAAGTCCTTAGTCGCAATCGAGCAACTGGTCCACGGCCACAGACGTCGTATCTCCTGATACATTCAGCGGAACACGTAGATACTGTGCGCAAAATAAAGTTAGTAGTAAAGAAGTATTAAGCTCAAACGTCATGCTTTGAGACTTGGCCTCCGTCTCGTAAGTGTTGACTGTATCAGTAAAACGCGAGGAATAACCTGCATTCTAATAGCGACTGAGCAGCGCTACTGCAAATTAAATTTCTTAGACGAACATAATATTATGATTTTCCGGCACATATAAGATAGCGAACCACCATTAAAATTACATTAATTATTGGTGAAAAAACTAGAAATAGAAACTGAGCAACTAGCGGAGTAAGGATTGTGGATGAACAATTGAAGAAAGTGGAAAGTGAAAAGTTCTTGGGAAATGATATAAACGAAAGTGGAAGAAATGAGAAGAGATCAGTCAACGTGGCACACCGGCAGAGACATTCTTGAGCAATGTTAGGAGCGTGGTTTGGAACAAAGACGTCCCACAAAAAAAGCAAAACAGTAATATGTATAGAAGTTACTGCATCCCAGTACTGACCTGTGCGTCCGAAACATGAGTACTGAGTAAAACAGACGTAAGCAGATTGCAAGAGTGTAAAATGAAAGTCCTCACAAGTAGGAGACGCGGAGGAGACGAACAGGCGGAAGACAAAGTGATAGCTGGCCGAAAGGTGTGTAGGAATGTGTGTTGAAAAATCAGGCGAGGGCTGAGCAAGAGTGAAGAGAGAAAGACGGTGGGGAAACAGGACTACACGGCGAGGCTGGGGCCGGAAACTGTTCAAGATGATGATGATGATTAGTGAAACAGTACTCGACGATCGCTGGTAGAAAACGTACGACAAACACGTTAATCGAAAAGTTCGAAATGATAACTGAAACAAAAACGTTTGCGCACCCAACACAATTTCTCCGAGACAACATCTAGCATACAATCATAGTATAAAGAATGTCAGTCCGTTAAAATGAGAACTTCCACTGGGGTCTGTTATTCAGTACCCGCTCCTATGACTAAAGCCCTTGAAGAAGATTACCACAGCCAGTATCAGACACAAACCATAATCAGTATAAATACAACAACCTACAAATGGATGAAGTACATCTCACACACGACATTCGCCGACAACAACTTGCTCCGAAACAACGTGTTTTTTTATTTTTCTTCTTTTTAATACCTCACAGCTGCTGGGCAAGAAACAGATAAATTACACAACTGTAATCTTAAACCAAAATGTGCTCTTTCATGGGAAACTAGTTAGCCCGGCGTGGTGCCCGCCTGTAAGTTTTGTTCTGAGCCAAACTTGCGCACACAGTCAGTAGGGGACCAAACACCAGAACAGTGCGACAGTTGGCCAGACAGCTCCTTAAACACACATCGTAAAATTCAAACCAACTTACATTCCACGAAAACATCACTAACTAGCTAGAAACCAGTCCGAGCGACGCATAATCTTCTTACATAGTAGTTTTGGAACACTTTCTGGGTCAAGTACTTGACGAGGGTAGACTGCCAAATTCACAGTCTTAAAATTAGAAAGCACGTAGGTAATGGAAAAATTTTACCTATCCCTTCCACTCAATGAGTTCTCGAGTGATCTGCGTCTCTTCTCTTATGAAAATAGCTTGGTATAATACATCCGCAGTGCCCATCGCTATACATAAGTTCCAAGACACTGATGATAAACGTCTCATTGCAAGTAGTGACGCAATCAATGAGGCAAGTTAGTGGTGACGCTACAGTATGCAGCCCCTCTTCTGATGCAGTACAGTGAAATTCTTTGTGATATATTTTACCTGACGAACAGTATTGCTTCTCAGCAAGTAGAACCTTTCCGTCCGGATGCTAGCGCCAGACAAGGTAACAACAACTGCTCCGTCAGAACTCCCCGGCTTCAACACAGAGGGTATCACCAAGCTAAGAACCAATGAGCATATTTTTCGGGTCTCAAACGAATCAGACAGGTTGCGACCAGAACAACGACGTTTTTCATAATCGCATCTGGTGATAAGGGCTAACGGCCCTGCCACAGTGGTAACACCGGTTCCCGTCAGAACGCCGCAGTTAAGCGCTGTCGGACACACTTGGGTGGGTGACCGTCCGGTCTGCCGTGCGCTGTTGGTTAGTTGCGTGCACTCAACCCTTTTGAGGCAAATTGAGGAGCTAGTTGAGTGAATGGTAGTGGCTCCGGTCACGAAAACCGACGACGGCAGGGAGAGTGGTGTGCCAACCTCACGCCCCTTCATATACTTACCCAGTGACGCCTATGGGCTGAGGATGACACGGCGGTCGGTCAGTACCGTTAGTCTTACGAGATCTGTTCGGACAGAGTTAAGCTGGTTATAAGGAATGTGCCGCCTAGCTTCTCAACAGGGGAAGTGAACTGATGTCAAAAAAAATGGTTCGAATGGCTCTGAGCACTATGGGACTCAACTGCTGAGGTCATTAGTCCCCTACAACTTAGAACTAGTTAAACCTAACTAACCTAAGGACATCACAAACATCCATGCCCGAGGCAGGATTCGAACCTGCGACCGTAGCGGTCTTGCGGTTCCAGACTGCAGCGCCTTTAACCGCACGGCCACTTCGGCCGGCGAACTGATGTCATGAAGGTATGTTACACACTAAAGAAAACTGAGACTCCTCCAAAGCACGATCACTTTCGCTTTATAGAAGGTGAGACACTTCTGACATTGCGTTTGATAATGGGAGTAAGACCCGTACATAAGAGTCGTTAAGGCAGAAAAAGCATTCGACAGAGTAAAATGGTTCATGATGTTCCAAATTCTCACATAAAAAATGGAGAACCTCTTGTCCTTGGTGTCAGAATCTGCCCCTAAATGGCAGAAGAAACTGCAATCTCCAACGGTGAGCCGATGCGCAAGGTAACACAAACCACCGCATTAAAGACGCATAATCTATATCAACAGGATATGTGTCCTGCAATTAGAAAAGGGTCAAAATGATGACTGCCTTATTGCTTATTGGACCCTCATTCCGGTTTCTGGGAGAGGACGTCAAGGGTGGAGGTACCGTGAGAAAAATGCTGAATAACAGAGCAAGGGTAACATTCTATGTGTGTAGTATCAGAGGCCTGAATGTGACAGGGAACCTAGGAAATCTGAAAAGAGAAATATGAAGGTTCATTCTAAACATAGCAAAGGGCGGAGGGGGGGGGGGGGGGTCCTTTGAAGTGAAATGAGAAGAAGATTACATTTGGTCTGGCCAGTACCAACAGCACTAGAAAATGGTGTAACTGGAATAGGGTACGTCATAAATAGGAAGGTAGAGCAGAGAGCGAATTGCTGTGAACAGTTCAGTGACAGGGTTGTTCTCATCAGAATCATCAGCGAAACAACGCCAGCAACAATTTTTCAGGTTTAGATGCCAACATTTCATGCAAAATTTGAGGAGAAAAACAAAATCTATGTGGAAATTAAACACGTAATTCAGTAAGTAAATTAGATTATTAATAATCATGGGTGGTTGGAAGTCCGTAGTAGAGGAACGAACAGAATTATAGAAGAACATGGGCGTGGTAGTAGGAATGAGGAAGCAGAAAGACTGAGTTCTGTCATTGACTGTACCTAATAACTGCGGGTACACTGTTAAAAATCACAAGAGGAGGAGGTATATTTGTAATAAGACGTGGAGACACGGGAAGATTGCATATGAACTGCGTCATGGTCAGAGAGAGAGATTCCAAAATCATATAGTGGATCGTGGTGCGTTTCCAAGAACAGGGAGGGACTCAGGTCACAATTTGTTAAAGATGAATGGTAGACTGAAGTTTAATCAACGTAGAAAGTTGTGGGATACCGAAGTACTGAGGAATGATGAGGTGCATTTGAAGCACTCTAAGCCTTTACACGTTGCGATATAGAATACCAAAACATGCAGTTCAGTTGAAAAAGAGGAATCTCAGAAGTTGGGCGGAAAAATGTGGGTACAAGGAAGTCAATTGTGAAGAAAATTTGGGTAACAGATGAAATATTTAAAGTAATCGACGACAGAGGTAAAAAGAAAAATTTTCAGGAAAAACAGTAATACAGCAAACATATGTCACTTAGGAGTGAAACAAGAAGAAATAGAAATAAACACGTTCGTTAGAAGGACTGGTTCTGTATGTAGGTAAGACAAAGAAATCTTGGGTGGATTAAGAGCAAAGCCGTCATCAAGAAAAGTGGAGGAGTAATTCGACTGCTGAACGTAGGGGAGCCAGTGGATAGCTGGAAAAAGTACATTAGAAGTCTCTATGAGAGGGAGATTTGTCTGATGCTGTGGTAGAAGATGAAATGGGAGTCAATATAAAAAAATAGGGGCTCCGGAGTTAGAATTTAACAGAAATTTGGAAGCCTTGCGATCAAATGAAGCGGATGGCGTATGTAACATTCCTTTGGAATTTATAATATCATGAAAGGAAAGTGAGATTGATTTGTAGGATCTACGAATCTGGAGACATACCATCAGACTTTCAGAAAAATATCGTATACACAAACTCGAAGATAGCACGGACTGGTAGCTACGAGAACTACAGCGCAATCACCTTAACAACTCGTGAATCGATATTGTTGACAATCATAATATCAAGAAAAACGAAAAGGAAAACTGAGGATCTGTTAAGTGACGACACACTAGAGAAGCAGTTCTGCGTTTCTCTTGGTAATGGAAGCAGGACAGGAAACATCGAAGGACGTTCATATAATCTGTCGACATAGAAAAACCGTTAGAAAATGTGAAATGGAACAAGGAGACTGAAATTCACACATGATACACTGCGAACAATGGATGAAGAGCAACAGACAGATTCCAAATTTCTAGATTTTCAGAAAGCATTTGGCACGGTGCCCCATTGCAGACAGTCCGGAACCGCGCGACTGCTACGGTCGCAGGTTCGAATCCTGCCTCGGGCATGGATGTGTGTGATGTCCTTCGGCTAGTTAGGTTTAAGTAGTTCTAAGTTCCAGGGGACTGATGACCACAGAAGTTAAGTCCCATAGTGCTCAGAGCCAGCCCCATTGCAGACTTAACAAAGGTACGAGCGTGTGGAACAGGTTTCCCGATGTGTGTGTGGCTCGAAGAATTCTCAAGTAATAGAATTCAGTATATTATCCTCAAGGGCGAGTGATCATCAGAAACAAGGGTATCGCCAGAATGCCACAGGGAAGCGTGAGAGGACCTTTATTATTTTCTGTATATACACTCCTGGAAATGGAAAAAAGAACACATTGACACCGGTGTGTCAGACCCACCATACTTGCTCCGGACACTGCGAGAGGGCTGTACAAGCAATGATCACACGCACGGCACAGCGGACACACCAGGAACCGCGGTGTTGGCCGTTGAATGGCGCTAGCTGCGCAGCATTTGTGCACCGCCGCCGTCAGTGTCAGCCAGTTTGCCGTGGCATACGGAGCTCCATCGCAGTCTTTAACACTGGTAGCATGCCGCGACAGCGTGGACGTGAACCGTATGTGCAGTTGACGGACTTTGAGCGAGGGCGTATAGTGGGCATGCGGGAGGCCGGGTGGACGTACCGCCGAATTGCTCAACACGTGGGGCGTGAGGTCTCCACAGTACATCGATGTTGTCGCCAGTGGTCGGCGGAAGGTGCACGTGCCCGTCGACCTGGGACCGGACCGCAGCGACGCACGGATGCACGCCAAGACCGTAGGATCCTACGCAGTGCCGTAGGGGACTGCACCGCCACTTCCCAGCAAATTAGGGACACTGTTGCTCCTGGGGTATCGATGAGGACCATTCGCAACCGTCTCCATGATGCTGGGCTACGGTCCCGCACACCGTTAGGCCGTCTTCCGCTCACGCCCCAACATCGTGCAGCCCGCCTCCAGTGGTGTCGCGACAGGCGTGAATGGAGGTACGAATGGAGACGTGTCGTCTTCAGCGATGAGAGTCGCTTCTGCCTTGGTGCCAATGATGGTCGTATGCGTGTTTGGCGCCGTGCAGGTGAGCGCCACAATCAGGACTGCATACGACCGAGGCACACAGGGCCAACACCCGGCATCATGGTGTGGGGAGCGATCTCCTACACTGGCCGTACACCACTGGTGATCGTCGAGGGGACACTGAATAGTGCACGGTACATCCAAACCGTCATCGAACCCATCGTTCTACCATTCCTAGACCGGCAAGGGAACTTGCTGTTCCAACAGGACAATGCACGTCCGCATGTATCCCGTGCCACCCAACGTGCTCTAGAAGGTGTAAGTCAACTACCCTGGCCAGCAAGATCTCCGGATCTGTCCCCCATTGAGCATGTTTGGGACTGGATGAAGCGTCGTCTCACGCGGTCTGCACGTCCAGCACGAACGCTGGTCCAACTGAGGCGCCAGGTGGAAATGGCATGGCAAGCCGTTCCACAGGACTACATCCAGCATCTCTACGATCGTCTCCATGGGAGAATAGCAGCCTGCATTGCTGCGAAAGGTGGATATACACTGTACTAGTGCCGACATTGTGCATGCTCTGTTGCCTGTGTCTATGTGCCTGTGGTTCTACCAGTGTGATCATGTGATGTATCTGACCCCAGGAATGTGTCAATAACGTTTCCCCTTCCTGGGTCAATGAATTCACGGTGTTCTTATTTCAATTTCCAGGAGTGTATAAACGATCTAGCAGACAGCGTGTACAACAGTCTGCGACTGTTTGCTGGTGAAGCTGTGATGTACGAGAACGTGTCGGCGTTGAGTGACTGTAGGAGGATACAAAATGACTTACACAAAATTTCTGGTTGGTGTGATGAACGATAGATATCTCTAAATGTAAAAAAAATGTAAATTAATACGGATGAGTAGGAAACACAAACTCGTAATGTTCGGATACAACGTCAGTAGTGTCCTGCTTGACATAGTCACGTCGTTTAAATATCCGGGCGTAACGTTGCAAAACGATATAAAATGGAACAAGCATGTGGGAATTGTGGTGTGAAAGGAGACTGGTCGAGTTTGGTTTATTGAGAGAATTTTGGGAAAGTGTGGTAAAGGAGACAAGGTGTAGGACGCTAGAGCTTCCTATTCTTGAGTACTGCTATAGTGTTTGGGATCCGTGTCAGGTCGGATTAATGGAAGGCATCGAAGCAATTCAAAGGCGGGCTGCTAGATTTGTTACTGATAGGTTCGATTCAACACGCCATTGTTACGAAGATGCTTGAAGAACTCACATGGGAATTCCTGGAGCGAATGTGAGAGGAAAATTTAGAGAAACGGTATTTGAAGCCGACTGCAGAACGATTCTGCTACCGCCAACATACATTTCGCGTATGAACCAGGAAGATGACTTAAGAAAAACTGGGGCTTATAGGTAGTCGTTGTTCCCTCGCTCTGTTTGCGAATGGAACAGAAAAGGAAATGACTAGTAGTGGTACAGGGTACCCTTCGCCACGCATCGTACGGTGGCTTGAGGAGTGTATATGTAGACGCTGACGCAGATGCAGCAGAAAAGAGTGAGCTACGGGAAAGATGCCTAACAGATAGAATCTACAAGGACCCGGAAAAAGGTAGGAACGGAAGACCTAGAAGAAAATTCTCAGATTAGTAAGGATGTAACACAGGTATATACTCTTTCGCCCCTACTGTTCAACCTATACATCGAAGAAGCGATGGCGGAAAGATCATGAGTGGGATTAAAATCAGTGATAAGATTCACTGCAGTCATTGACACCTGATGATGATTTCAAAAAATCCAGAGTGTAGCACATCACATAGGCCACATAAGCAAACACATGTTGATAAAATATTTCTATCACCTGTATTCGAGCACAGCTGACAAAGACGATGAGTTCGGCAAAAGTTCCGCAGATCAGAGCAATGTACGCAGTCCAGAGGCAGAGTTGGTGAGAAGATGAACTTGTGGCGTAGCTGTACGATGATCTGACTTCCGACTACTATAGGACTGGCTTTATGGCCAACTTCTCAGTATCCAGGGCTACCAACTGGCGAGGCCAACGGTCACGCCCCTTAGTTCAAATCAAATGAGTTCAAATCAAATGTCCCTGAGCACTAAGGGACTTAACGTCTGAGGTCATCAGTCCGCTAGAACTTAGAACTACTTAAACCTAACTAACCTAAGGACATCACACACATCCATGCCCGAGGCAGGATTCGAACCTGCAATCGTAGCGGTCGCGCGGTTCCAGACTGTAGCGCCTATAATCGCTCGGCCACTCCGGCCGGCTAGGTAGGTGGTCAAAACGTTCTGACCATCAGTCTATGTTGTGACTGTAGCTTTTGACGTCTGTACCTAATGACATGATCGTAAGCAAATCAAATCAGCTAATTAGCTGTCCATGAAAGCTCACTTTTTGGTTTAAGATTACAGTTGCGTAATGTATCTGTTTCTTGCCCATCAGCAGTGAGGTGTTCAAAAACCACGTTGTTTCGGAGCAAGTTGTTGTCGGCGAATGTCGTGTGTGAGTTGTACTTCATCCATTTGTAGGTGGTTGTATTTATACTGCTTATGGTTTATTTTAATCTTCGTCAAGTGCTTTAGTCATAGGAACGGGTACCAAATAACAGACACCACTGGAAATTCTCATTTTAACGGACTGCTATTCTTTATACTATGATTGTTCAAAAATGGTTCAAATGGCTCGGAGCACTATGGGACTTAACTTCTGAGATCATCAGTCCCCTGGAACATAGAACTTCTTAAACCTAACTAACCTAAGGACATCCCGCACATCAATGCCCGAGGCAGGATTCGAGCCTGCGTTCGTAGCGGTCGCGCGGTTCCAGACTGAAGCGCCTAGAACTGCTCGGTCACACTGGCCGGCGCGCCTTAGTTAACGCGCCCTTGTGACGGAGCCACTAAACCTACGATGCCATTTGCCACTGATATCGAAGTGTATTCGTCTGCTTTATTTTTGTTTTAGGGCGCAAAAACAACTAGGATCATACCCACCCATGTCAGAACAGTAGTACACGAAGACGAAAAGTGACTTAAAAGCGACTCCAATGGACGGACGGAAGGACAGCTGAAAACAGGGACTTGGAGAAAGGTCCATAAAATACGCCATAGAGACAACGGAGGTCCTGAACTACAGATTAGATGTACTTCGCCATATATCTACGAAGGATAAGAAGTAAAACGTGGTCGATATCAGAGCGTCGTTGAAAACGGCCGATAACCCAGGCGGAAAACGTAAGTGGTTAAAAAAAGGGCATTCCGTCAGGAAATGGTGAACCGTCAAAGGTTAAGGACGATGAGCTCAAAGTGTTGGTGGATCACTACTTAACAATTGGCAATGGTTAAAATGACAGTACCCGATACTCAACCTAGCTAAAATGGTCTCTTCGCGGAGAGAGCGTCGAGAGGAGGTCGGTCAAGCCGCTGGGAGAGGTTTAATTCCCCGGAGCTTGTTCCCGTGAAGTGAACAGCAGTGGTGATGCCAGAGTAACACAGAGATCATAAGGGGAATTGAAGAACTAGCATTCCGAGGTAGAAGGGCTGCAGCCTTGTCAGCAGCGTCAGACTGAGATAACCAGGGACCCACATGAACATCACAGTGGCCTCATCAAGAGCGAGCAAGTGAAAGCTCTCCTAGACCCGTTGCACTAAGGGATGGACGGTGCGCAGCACACAGAGGCTCTGAAGGGCACAGAGTCTCGGAGCGGATGACACAACTGAAAAGCCTATGTCGCGGGATGTACTGCACTAATGGCAAAGATAAAAGGAATGTGCGGAGCAGTTGTAACCTCATTATACGATGAACTAATTAAGTTAACCGTGCTTTTGTATTGCCTTTTGTATTGTGGCACAGCATCGATTCCAAAGTTAAGTAAATGATCTGCTCTACTCGTCAATTCTTAATATTAACCTATCTCCTCTCGATCGCAATATGAGGTGACTGTATTCAAGTTAACTGATGTTAATTGCTGCACTGCATAAAAGAAACACAAATAAAATGCTACAAAACAGTAGCTGTCACAGCCTTGTAGTGTGATGTTGACTACCGTGCCACAGTGAGAGTTAGAAGTTAAAGGTTTCTCGAAGGTGTGGCGATAATTTCACAGCTTGTGAATTGTGCAACTTAGTGCAGTAGGAAAGCTTGGACCTGGAGGAAGCCAACATTGAGGATGGAGAATTTGACTAAGATGCGCACAATGTAGTCCGTCACAGAGGAGTTCATGGCTTCATACAACAATTTACCTTCTACATGTCTACCCTTGCGATTTTTTATACATAATGTCCACGGCATTAGGCCATTGAGTAGGCTGGCAGATGCCATTGTTCGGAGACGTTAACCGATCACACCCGCTAATTTTCACTGAAAAACATTGCACACAGCCGAGAAAAGACGGAGTGAAATATCGCAAGAGGTTCGGGTACTAAACTGATAAGCAGGTAATGAAAGAACATCAGTTGTGTCTGTTCGTTCGAATCCGAGAACTCCGCAACCAACGCCTCCTGCTTTATAAATTACAACGTAAATTGTATAAATAGTAAGGAGACAAGGTAGTGGCTTGATTAATAACGGAATCGAAAAAACACACAGATTTAAAAGAACATTTATCCAGCAAACAGTGTCTGCTTACACACCATACATGTGATCAGCTTGAGAGGCTCCGCACAAGACGATTTCACGGGAATAAGGTAAAAGGGGAACGAAAACCGGCGTTCTACAGATCGGAGCGTGGAATGTGAGATCCCTTAACTGATAATGTACTGACAATGTACTGTCAATGTACCGTTAATTCATAGCATTTAAATGGCGGTGCATCGCAGCGCACACGACTTGCTCTTATATTTCAAATTTCACAATAATACAGATTAAAAAAAACAAATTTTCAGTATTATTTAATTCTTTCTGGTGTTCTGAAGACGCAATACAATTTTTATCTGGTACAGACCGTCGACTTACGGACAGATGCAGACAATTTCAATTATTCTCGCATTCAAGTTGCAACGGAATAATGAGTTGTTTAGTTTCATAATCAAAAAAAGATCTTTCACACACATTTATTGATCGAAATATTGTAGCACATTTGCAGCCTCATTGTGGAGACATGGAAAATGTACCTGAAGGAAACAATGTAGATGTCCTGGACAGTTTTAATGTAAACGAGTATTTTTAAACGGAAATAACCTCGCAAATCAATGAATTACATCTGGACACGTACTGCAGTGCCTTACGTGCAATGGTAGTTGGTCTCGAAAACAGCTCGAAAACAGATGTAAGACGGGTAATGTTCTCAAAACGTTTAGGAAATTATTCTTGTAACACTTTCAAGACCACCATGAATTCCTCAAATCTAGCCTTCACTTTAACACGGGTAACCTTAGGGAACTGGGCTGTTTTTGTCAGAATATGTTTCTTGACAACGCGTTTTTCTTTCTAAATAGATCCAACCAGATTAGAAAGTTATTTCTCACCTTGAAATGTCACAGTGTGGACAGTATGCAGTATGCAGTGTGGGCAGTATGTCACAGTGTGGACAGTATGGACAGTATGTCACAGTGTGGACAGTAAGTCCACTTAAACTGCAAGGTCTGCAACCCGTTATACATATTCTGATTTTAGTTCCTGCCCTACTTTTTCTTTCATAAATCTAACAAAAGTGAATTTTAAATGGAAAAACCGTTCCAGGCATGTCCCTTACTTAACCTACGCACTTTGTGGAAGTATATAAAGTCTCTACATCTTCGTTCAGTTCCGTCGAAAACTGTTGCAACTGGCAGTATAATAATGCTACTTGTACGAGAAATTTCTTCACGTGCTGCAAGCCAGCAAATCTAGCACAAAGTGCTCTTTGATGTGTTGAACAATGAATCCCGTCTGTTGGTTGTAATCTTTTGCTTCTTTCATTTTCAGCAAAATCATTTCTATTGAGTGATTGTCAGTTCATATCAAATTTGCAATAATATGTATTGAGTATTCTCATTCCTTTCTTCTGTCATGCCCGTACATTTTTAAAAGCTTGTGACGACGGATGGCTAGAATGTCTCTTCTTGTGCAAATAGCCACAAGACCTGTGAAGGTCATTTGTAGCACGAACAAGCAGTGAAGTGTAACACTGTTGACACCAAGATTCTGCCGAACTGATAAGAATTGTGCCGGCCGAGAAATACCGCACTGCAATAGTAAATTAAATATTGTGCTGTACCGGTTAATTCCGAGAAGCACCGAGCAAAGACGAGGTAGACCGAGTCTTGGCCCGCACACGATCCGCACACTCGGTTCCCTTGAAGTTCGGCATAGCGTGGCTAGACCTGCTCTAAGCATTCTATGAAAGCCGGGTCTTCGTTACACCAGTTTTGACAAAACAACGGTAACAAAGCAAGCAGACACCATGTATGGATAGTCTGGAGGATAGACCCAGATGCAAGACCAAATTACCTTGCACATACAATGGTGGCACAACCGAATACACACTAAGGAAAAGTTATTACAAAACAAAAAGAAAACCTAGTGGTAACGGAGGGAAGCAATCAAATTGTAATAAACCATTTTAAAGAAACCACTAAGCTCTCGCAATACAGAAAATTGCGTAGCTCTATCTGGTTGTTCAATGTGAGCTGCAGATACAGCTTCATGCTATACATAATTTCCACTTTTAAAATATTAAGGGGCTAGCAAAATTCTTAAATTTTTAGGAACACTGTCTACAGAGTGACCATATTCTCGCGTGTAGTTACTCAGCGTCGACATTGGGATTCTCAAATTAGTGTCCTCTCTGAACCACACATCGAACCCATGGCCAGTCTGCCCCACGTAACGCATAAGGCAAACGTCCTACCGGATACAATAAACCCATGTGGTCTCGTATTTTTCACAAGGCTTCTGCGCTCTGTCCCTCTCTCTCTCTCTCTCAGCCAGTTTAGCAGGGAAAAGAAACAGATCTCATATTTTTTGTCCCGAGATGCTTACCAACTTTTTTCGAATCCTATGGTAACATATGTACCCATTCTCTCCTTCATCTTCCCTCCGCAACGACATACCTTCCCCCCCCCCCCCTCCCCCCCGCAAGTCCCTGTCCAGCCTAAACATGATACCAGTCACAAAATTCCTGTCGTATCCTTTGACATGCGAAATATTCATTATCAGAACCATCGTGTAACTGTGGAACGTTATGGAACCTGTATAGCGCGGAGTGGAATCCCGCCGTTTTATATGAAACTTCAGTGAATAACTACATCGGCTATAGAACGTTTCCTATAGACATCAAAAAAGGCCTTGGAATCATGAATGGAGATTTCAAGTTTAAATACGGCAACGAACCCCTCTCAATATGTTATATATTGAACTCGATGTTTTCGTGGACTCTACTTAGATGTTGAACAGACTCACGAACCTTGATGCCGCTGTACGATAATTACATGTCGTCCACTTACCTACACATAACCACATTACCATATGTAGGAAAAGAGGTCGTGATGTCATATTCGAATTTTGTCGTTTAAATAGTCGCCAGGCAATAGGTCAGAGGAGATCCCACAGCCAAGCTACGCTTTTGAATGGCAGTGTGATCCTTAGATGTGAAGTACTTGTATCCCACCATTGATCTCATCCGTAGGTAGACCAGTAGATGTACGTAAATTGTGAACAATTATCTGCTGAACTTCATCAACAGGGATGTTGGCATACATACTCTTAATATGCAAAGAAACCATATATGTGCCTTGTGGGATGAACAGGGAAGTTAGTTTAGAAATGAGCTCTTCCCTGTTACTATTATTGCAACTGAGAGTATGTACATAATGCACATTAAAATACCTGGCTAAAGTCTTCTTTGTGTCATAGCCCCCTCCTCAACCCAATCCCCCAACCCCCTGGTCGGTAACTGAAAGGCCTAATTGGGGCCCCATCCTTGTTAATGGTGACCTGTAATTTTGAAGCATAGGAACCAGACTTTTGACTTTAACTGACCATGAAAATCCTTGGTGACTTTCAGTACCTCTTTCAATTGATCGACATATTTTCAAAATGCGGTTGTCAATGAAAATCTGCTGAACTTTCTCAATATATTGACACTCCTCCAAAACAACGACTGCATTTCCTTTATCTGCCAGCATAATCACAGCCTGGTTACCTACAAGTTTTCTATCTTTACTACTGAGCACCAGTCTTCCTTGGCCTATACCCTGAACTCTCCTCCTTGAAACTGTTTTGAAATGTTGGTCATCATCAACGGTTTTGTTGGCCGCAACTGCTATACCATTACGTACAGTCACAGTCAATGTAGCCCTCCCAATGCTGCGACTGTGTATGCTGTCAACAAACTGATATGCTGTTATGTACTGGGATCCTACACATTTTGTGAAAGAGCCTATTTGCACCCACATTAAAAACAGTTTTAGTGCGATTATGTATCGAGATGCAAAATTAAAATGACACCCAGACTGCTCGTCTTTATTTCCATAGGTACCAATACGTTTATGCTTTAGGCAACTTAAACTAGAATCATTGTGTTTCCTAACTCACTCCAGCTGTGTTAATTTACAATTTTAGATAATTCGTGAACAAGCAATGTTTCAAGCAAGCCGATAGAGTAACATAATATTTTTAGGACTCACTCTGCTCTTCAAACAGGGTCTTCTTAGGTAAGACAGGGGACCTGACTTTCAATAACGTCTTATTAAAATTGAATAAACGAAAATGAGCCCTTTAGGCCTTCAAGGCAATTGATTACAAACGACCCTGTCGTCGGATTATCCACGGCTGTGGTAATACATTTTATAGCAAGAACTCTGCAAACAGTTGTACATTGAACCAGTAGTTTATTAATAAAATGGTTCTTTTTTTTTACTTTATTGTTATTTTAAAGCCTGTACAACAGGCAGGCTGTCAGCAGCACACTACGCTGCTCTTCAGCCATAGAATATACAAGCAGCAAAAACAGTGAGAAGACACAAGTTACAGAACGGTGGGCAATAAAACAGGAGACACATAGAGACAAACACGGAGCCATTCACACTCGTCGATAATCCACACTGCTAACTGATGAGACGACGCACGAACACTGAAGATGACGATGGCACTGGTGAACGAGGGAGTATGACGGTGAACACTGAACACTAAACACGACGGCACACACGAAACACTGATGGCGGTGATCACCGGCGCTCGAATGTCCACGTAGCGTGTGCGAGTCCGGGGACCTGCCAAGAGGGGAACAGGGGTGAGGTGGGGGAGAGGGGAGAAAAAGGATGCCAATGACTGAGGAGACAGAGGCAGGAGGAGAGGGACAGGGGAGGGGAGGCCCGGGGGAGGAGGGGGGAGAAAAGGAGGAGGGAGCGAAAAGGGAGAGAAGGGAGGGAGGGTGCCCAGAGGAGCAAACACAGGAGGAGGGTGGGAGGATCAAAGTTGGTAGGAGGGGTAGATGGAGGGGAGGAGGGCATCATCAGGGAGGGGGAGCTGGCGGAAGCCACCTTGGGAGAGGGTAAGGAGGGTGGAGAGATGGGGACCGGGTGGGACGTGGGAATACAGGCGCGGCAGCGGGCGGAGGTGGGTAAAATGGTTCAAGGTACAGTTTCTTATGTACAGCTTTGTACGCAACAGTAAGGAGAGGTAGGCTATAGAGTGGTGCGGCAACTGTCGTCATAGGAAATTTGGATAAGAGTAGAAATGATTAGCGAACAAGTTAACACACAAACAGAAGATTTACTTAACTTGTATTTCACCAGACGAACGAAAACTCTTACAAATAAGCAGCAAGAACTAGAGACTAGTTTGTACTAGTATGAGACTCAGTGCACTAACCACAAACGAAGGTTTCGCTGCCGCCAGCAATCCTATATCGTGGCGACAGATGGCGCTCTATTACAGAGCTGCTGGAAATGTGTCGGCGCATGCGCTCCATTGGATCCGCCGGATCCAGCACGACCACTGTCAGCATTGGATGGAAACTTGCAATTGGAATTTTGATATGGTATAAGGCTGGTATCAATACATGATACCACACAGTTGTTCGCTGAGTTGATGCTACAAAATACTCTTCAACCGTTATCCATTTGAACCTACTTACTGTAGCCAATCCTTGGTCAGCCTCTACCGCTTTTATCTCAATACTTACCTCCTCTATTAAACTAAAGGTTCCTTAACACGATCGGATGTCCCCTATGAACCAAGTTGTGCCACAAATTAAACAGTATATATAACGTATGTGCGTATGTGTGTGTGTGTGTGTGTGTGTGTGTGTGTGTGTATGTGTGTGTGTGTGTCTCTGTGTGTGCGGGGGGAAAGAGGGGGGGGGGGGGGGCTCTGTGTCTGTGTGCACGCTGCGCATGTCTACATGAAATGAAAGAGGTAACCATAAATTTTAACACGTAAGTACATTGATTCCAATATGCATATCTTTAATGGTTTTGTGATATCAAACTCAGATGCCAAACACCAAAAGAAAATGAACTCAAGGTCAGTGACAATATTGTACCTTATGGAAAGGAAGATTTACATTACTGTAGTTTATGCCCGCTTCACTGTGCACAGCCCGTGCAGTAGGGTCCTGCATTACACATCAGCATTTCTTTTTCCGTCTGAATAACTTTCATGCCATGTGGAAATTATTTGGGTTGCTAGTTGAACCTGCAGCTCATGATTACGTCTGATTGTATAACATCATTTTTATTTTGAGTTTTAATGGGAATCGTTACATGCAGTCCATTTTCCTTGATACTCTGCTAACATGGCGGCAAAAGTTTTTAGCCAGTGGACTGTCACCTAGACGCCATATGATAGTAGGGGTTCACCTCTCCATGATGGCGTCTGGTGAGTACCTCTTACACCTCGTTTTTATCCATTGTGACATTATAGAAAATTTCTCTTCATTGTTTTTTCCCCTTCACCGTAGGTTTCTCAGGACTTTTCTCCACAATATCTTTCATCTTTTAGAACATACGCCTTTTTGCGGGTAATCTCTTGCATCGGACTGACAATGAACGCTGGGTTTTTCCATAACATGTTAGGTATCTCATACGACTTCACTCCAGTAAGCACACTTCTTCATTACTCTTTCATCGGTTTGAGATTATTTATTTTTCTGTGTGATTGTTTTTCCCCTTTTATGAAGCTTTGCGCCTGAAGGTGTAGTTGTGAGTACTGTGAAACCGGTACGCTTAAAAATAAAAGGATAAGGATTTTACAGTTTATTTGGTTTTACTTCTCAACAGAGTGCTGAAGTGTTTAGCGTCGCTGCTTCAAGATCGCGAGGTTTTGTGTTGGAAGATTTTCTTGTGTCAGTAAATTGGTGTTTGTGTTGTGCTCACCATTTCATCTCATCTTAAACATGTCACCGAAGTGGCTTCAAATAGAAATAATTGGACCATGTTGCCCAACAACCCTAGAAGGGGTCTCCTGGCCTATACTGCCATATCATTATCTCACTTCCCTTTCAATGGAGGTTGAAAATTTATGACTTTTTAGTTGTTTTACGACTATGCTCTTTTATGCTGTTGTTTTCAATACTTGTTATTTTTCTGCAAATTCGCAGCTACGAGGGGTGTTTATAAAAAGACTAATTATCATGCAGGGAAAATAAAACTGCACTATGAAATGGAGAGGGGATACACCATCTTGTTTTGCATCCCGTAACGAGGTGCTATGGTACAGTGGAGCTCAGATTTCAGTATGTATCAGAACAGCAGATATGCCCCTGCAAACACAAAAAACTTTGTTGCTTATTAAAGGCAGAACGGGTTTCGTAATTTAAAGTACATCTTCAGGTGCAAATCTGAATCTCCCACTTGCCTCCTCTTTCTTGGTGCCGTTACTAGAGATATTCTTCTTTCTGTAAAAATTGAAACGTTTTTTTTAATTTTCTAAGAAATGTTCAGAAATTGTAAAAAATTTTAAGAGTTTTTAATTCTAAATGTTATGTTTGTGAATGGTGCACAACAGTTTCTAGGCTTTTATCCTATGACTAGAAGTTACTCACTTAACAGTTGCTACCTCTTTTAAAGTATTTATTTCTGTACACCCTGTTGCCAGCTGTTTCATTAAAGTTTACCAGATGTTATTTACGGTTCCGCGCATGCGCCGCTCCCTCCTGCAGTATATGATATCCTTTCACTTCATCTATGGCAGTCGCAGCGTTGAGTCCCGGCGCAGCTTCAGTTGATACTGTTTACTCTATAATTCGCTTTTCCATGCCTTCTCTCCTCCCCGTCCCCTATCCCTCTTCTTGGTGCTTTTTATAATCTTTTCACACGTCTCTATATGTTGACAGGATGTTGGAATCGAATTGTAAATGTGGCTTGACCACTATATTATCAGTATTCAGTCTTGCAGACATTTCTTATCACTGTGGTACGGTCTTTGTGTAATATTGTATGTCAGTGATGTATGTCAATGATGTGTCATCGGTTCTGACCTATTGCAAATATCACATGTATGCTGATGACCTTCAGTTGTATCTAAGTGCAAAACCAAGCAATCTTAAGAAAGCTATTGAAAATTTCAGTACTGATCTCGATGCACTATCAAAATGGGCACAGGATATAGGATTAAAACTAAACCCACCTAAAACCCAAGCGGTACTTGTTGGTCACTCTAAGCTCATTAGCCCAAAACATCGGGAATCCTTACCATCCCTTATCCTAAATGAAACAAATATTAACTTCTCTCCCTCAGCAAGGAGTTTGGGAGTAATAATAAATGAAAATCTAAATTGGACAGAGCACGTAACTGCGGTGTTAAAAAAAGCATCAGTATCCCTTCATGTCCTACAAAAATATAAAAAACTCTTCGATCTGAAAAAGAAATTAGTACAAACGCTTATACCCCCAATCATTGACTACAGCGATATTATCCTATAAGGCCTCTCTCAGGAAAATTCGCGACGTCTGGAACTGGTCTTGAATGCCTGCGTCCGATATACCTGTGACGTTCGACTTTTTGATCGCATTTCACCAACATATGCAAAATTGTCCTGGCTGCGTGCAGACAAACGCAGAGATTTCCATACACTCTGTGTCATCTACTGCCTTATAAATGTACACTGTCCCTCATATCTCTCCTCGTCCTTAACGCTTATGTCGGAACAACATGACAGAAACACACGTTCCCATCATAATAAAATCCTCTCAGTTCCACTGCTTCGCTCAGCCACCTTCTCCAAGTACTTTACAGTAGCGGCAACCCGACTCTGGAATAACCTCCCTCGTTATGTTAGAGAACTCAAAAAACAGTTAATGACGTATCTACTTACGCAACCCTCTGTACATGAATGCACTTCACCTCATAGCTTCCCTCTTTCCCCCTCCTTAAATCTCCCTTCCCAAAACTCGCTATACTTACACACCAAGATATTAATGTACATCTGCATAAATCTTCATTATTACTGCCAATTTTTCTCATGTTTATCATTATTATTTGATTTTTTTACTGTTACTACTATAGCTTTTATCATAATTTGTATGTATAGCAAGTGTTGTAAAAATACTGCCAGCACTTGCTCTATTAGGTCTTAGTCATTAATCTTTATTCATATCGTCACTAGAGTAATTTAATTTTCTTATTTAAACTATTGTCATTATGTAACTCTGATGTGTGATATGCTGCATGTGTGGAACACTGGTCCGATGTAAGACAGGGCCTGATGGCCCTAATCTGATCAGGTTAAATAAATATTGTTTACCATTTCTTTCTTCTCTTTATCTTCATTCGTACCTGATGATGTAATTTACATTACGAAACCGGTCGTGCCTTTAATAAAGGATTTACAGAAGCTACAGCGGTTTTTATTCAACATGCAACAGTTTGGCTCTGCATGCTCGTCCAATAAACCTGTATGTTACTTATTACTTAACTTTTTCGTATCCAGGCGACAAAATACTTATCACTACCTCCCCCTCATGACGCTGTCGACGTTCATGTGTGTCTTCCATTAATTATGTCCGATTTTTTTGCCTTACGTTTTTAGACCTCGAGAAAGCATTTTTTTTCCCGGAAACTGGAGCAAAGCCTGCTCCGCTGTATGTTACTTTTAGAGCCGCCGTTTTAGGCGACTTTTATGACGTCACCAGTCGCCCTCGCAGCGGGCGGTTCCCCGAAAACGCCGGAAGCGGCCGGCGCGCGGCGTCACGTGAGCCTTTTTAAAATAATAATTTCCCGAGATACCCGCGCTTATTACTCCGCTGAATGCGTAATAAGTTTCGGCGGGACGGGGGCGCGCCAGCAGGCTCGGTAATTAAATATATAAATTATGGGTGGCGTTCACGCGATTGGCTGTTTTGGTGGGCGACTCGAGTTTGTCTCTTTCTCTGTCTCTCTCTCTCTCTCTCTGTGTGTGTGTGTGTGTGTGTGTGTGTGTGTCGGACTCGCGTGAGCAGATCGCTATCTGCGGCTGGCACGGCTTTGCGGGGCGTCAAGCTCGTCGTTAGCACGCCGCCACGTCTCAATCTCACGCACCGCTACTAGTCGAGCGGAAAACATGGGGCGCTGCCTACTGCCGTATGTCTACTGCGGGATTCGTCACTAGAATAGAGAACAGAAATAATCATGAAAAATCCGCCTCGATTGCACAAACTACCAGGTGTTTACCTAGGTTTCAGCGTGGATAACCACGCCATCTTCAGAACAAATATAAAACAGCTTGCCTAAATAGGCATAGTCAAAGGCTAAAATCAACACCTACAGTGGCAAGACCCCATAAATTTTTTTACAAATACACGGTACCTATGTACCAAGTCAATAATATTACTTATCTCACTCTGTGTGTGCTGCCTCGCCCCAGCCACCGTACGATGGTCACAGGCTCTACACCGAACTGGTAGTTTGTGCAATCGGGGCGTAGTTTTCATAATTATTTCGATACTTACGATTGCTGACGCGCTGCAATGCTGAAAGTTCTTATAGAGAAAAAGAGTTTTCGCTGTCTCCTGTGCTATTCCGCTTCTTTCATCATCACCATCGACTTAATCAACATTACATTTACATGTTGCCTTCTCTGGTTTTCGGCCTTTTTTCCGCAGTTGCGGATACACAAGTCGTACGGGTTTAAATACCGTCTTTTGCAACTGTTATTAATGTCTGTTTATTAAGACAAAACGCGTTTCGCTTTATTCTAAAGCATTTTCGGTGGTCACTCTAACAATGTGGTTCTTTGCTCTTACCAATTTGTTTCCCAAAACGAACAAAAGACGAACGTGCCCCGCAATAGCAAAACAAAACACACGAAATGGCGAGATGACAGTGATTCTTCACAACACATAAAAACGTGAAAAACACACGAAATGGCGAGATGACAGAGATCCTTCACAACACATAAAAAACGTGAATTTGTTTAGTTTTAGTGGAAGTGCTGTGTGCTAAAATCTGACACTTGTACGTGTAAGAACAGGAAGAATAGCGTAAACAACAAGAAAACCACGCGCACGATAAGAATTAATACTATTTATAGTAGCAAGTTAAAGCATGCACACCGTTCATGATCTTAGCAAACAAAATCGTAAAAGAACAAAAAATCGTATTGTTACAGTGACAACTGAAGATGCCTTAGAATTATGACTTATAAAAGACTGTAATTACAGTTACAAAAGATCGTATTTAACTTGTACAAGTTGTATTCACATCTACATACATACTCCGCTATATACATTAAAAAACTAAAAACCCGCCTCGATTTCGAAAAAAGCACCTAGTGTTAAGTGTGAACCCAGGTTTCGGCGTACATAACTACACCTTCTTCATAACAATAATAATACCCACAAGTGCCTAACAAGACCTTTGTCAATGATTAAAAGAACACCATCGCTATACATTTATAAACGAAAAAGAAATTCATTTAATCATTGACAAAGATCTTCTTAGGCGCTTGTGGGTTTTATTATTGTTCTGAAGAAGGTGTAGTTATCTACGCCGAAACTTGGGTTCACACTTAACACTACGTAGGTGCTTTTTTCGCAATCGAGGCGGGTTTTTAGTTTTTTAATATATTAACCAACGATTGCGGACGCGCTGCGATGTTGAAGGTTCTTAAATCCGCTATATACCGTACGGTACTCGGCGGAGCGTACCTTGTACCACTTCTAGTCATTTCCTTTCCCATTCAGCCCGCAAAGAGATCAGAGATAAAACTACTACCTGTACGCTTCCGTACGAGATCTAGTTTCTCTTATCTTACGTTTGTGGTCCTTATGCGAAACGTCCATTGGCGGCAATAGGATCACTCTGCCGTCAGCTTCAGATTCCGGTTCTTAAATTTCCTCACTAGTGTTCCGTCAAAAAAGACTCGTCTTCCCTGAATGGATTTTGTTTTGAGTTCACGACGCATCTCCGTAAAACTCGCTTGGTAATCGAACCTGCCGGTAATAAACCAAGCAGCACGGCTTTGAATTTCTTCAATGTCTTCCTTTAATCAGACCTGTGGGGAACCCAAACGCTCGAACAGTACTCAACACTGGCTCGCACTAGTGTTCTATACGCGGTCTCCTTGACAGCTGAATCGCACTTTCCCGACATTCTCCCAAAAAGCCATAGTCGACCATTCACCTCCCCTGCTACTGTCCTTACGTAATCATGGTATTTTGTACCGCTTTTCAACGCCTAGATATTTAATCAACGTGACTGTGTGAATCATCACTAGAGAAATGTTGTATTCAAACATTACGGGACTATTTCCTTACATTTTTCAACGTTTAGAGCAAGCCCCCAGTAATCGCACGAAATAGAAATGTTGTCAAACTCAGCTTGTATGCTCCTACTGTCACTCAGCGACGAGACCTTTTATACACCACAGCAGATTGCTGCTCACCCTGTCTGTAAAACCATTTACGTATATATGGAGTAAGAGGGTCCCTGCCACATATCCCTGTGGTACTCCTGGTGACATCGTTGTCTCTGATGAACACTCGCCGTCTGAGAAAAGGGCAAATTGAGTTTCGCACCAACGGTGCTTCTTCAGACCGCGTTTATAACTGGACAGACAGAAGCTTTCCCGTCTCGAGGAAACTTATTATATTACTACTCAAAATAGGACCTTTCCTTTACCCTTCATATATACGAGGGTGAGTCAAATGAAAACCTTAAATATTTTTTAAATGTTATTTATTGTGCAGAAGTGGTACAAAGCTGAATCACTTTTCAACATAATCTCCCCCACGTTCAATGTAAGTCCTCCAGCGATTACAAAGTGCATAAATTCCTTTAGAAAAAAAAATTCTTTTGGTTGTCCGCGCAACCACACATGCACCGCGTGGCGTACCTCTTCATCAGAACGGAACTTCTTTCCTCCCATTGCGTCTTTGAGTGGTCCAGTCATATGGAAATCACTTGGGACAAGGTCTGGTGAGTATGGTGGATGAGGAAGACACTCGAAATGCAGGTCTGTGATTGTTTCAACTGTTGTACGGGAAGTGTGGGGCCTTGTATTGTCGCCGGCTGAAGTGGCCGTGCGGTTAAAGGCGCTGCAATCTGGAACCGCAAGACCGCTACGGTCGCAGGTTCGAATCCTGCCTCGGGCATGGATGTTTGTGATGTCCTTAGGTTAGTTAGGTATAACTAGTTCTAAGTTCTAGGGGACTAATTACCTCAGCAGTTGAGTCCCATAGTGCTCAGAGCCCTTTGAACCTTGTATTGTCATGTTGCAAAAGGCGATCTGCTTTACAGCAATCCACGTCGCTTTGATTTGATTGCAGGCCGCAGATGATTTTTACGAGATCTGTGTATGATGCACTGGTGATAGTGGTCCGTCTAGGCATGTAATGCTCCAAAATGACGCCTTTTTCGTCCCAAAAGAGAGTCAGCATAACCTTCCCTGCTGATGGTTCTGTTCTAAACTTCTTTGGTTTTGGTGACGAGGAATGGCGCCATTCCTTGCTCGCTCTCTTCGTTTCCGGTTGGTGGAAGTGAACCCAGGTTTCGTCCCCAGTAACGATTCTTGCAAGGAAGCCATCACCTTCTCATTCAAAGTTCCGAAGAAGTTCTTCACAAGCATCAACAAGTCGTTCTCTCATTTCAGGAGTCAGTTGCCGTGGCACCCATCTTGCAGACACTTTGTGAAACTGGAGCACATCATGCACAATGTGGTGTACTGACCCAATACTAATCTGTAAACATGCTGCAATGTCATTCAGTGTCACTCGGCGGTTTTCCTTCACTATGGCTTCATCTGCTGCTATGTTCTGTGGAGTCACAACTCGTTGTGCCTGACCTGGTCGAGGAGAATCTTCCACTGAAGTCACACCATTTGCGAACTTCCTACTCCATTCGTAGAGTTGCTGCTGTGACAAACATGCATCACCGTACTGAATATTCATTCGTCGATGAATTTCAATAGGTCCCATACCTTCACTAAGCAAAAACCGAATAACAGAACGCTGTTCTTCCCTGGTGCAAGTCGCAAGTGGGGTGGCCATCTTTATGCTGATACTGCGACGGTATGTGTGTATCTGCACTATGCTGCCACCGACAGGCCATTCTGCATGCTGTTTGTAGCACGCTTACCAACTTGCAGGATAACGGCGCGAAATTTCGATTTGTTACTACAAATTTAAGGATTTTCATTTGACTCGCCCTCGTACATAAGTCACCCACGCTTTTTCCCAGTGTCTTGGAACTTTGCACTGGGCGAAACATTCGCGATAAATTCTAGCTAAACAAGTGACGTAGAGACTCTCCGTGATGCCAAATTGGGGAATGCATCCGGACCTGGTGACTTTATTTGATTACAACTGCAAGAATGCCTCTTACCGTGTCCTCCATATGGGGCTCTGTGCGTCGTCGAAGACGGTATGTTTGTGCGATGCTTACGATGCTCCTGCGTGAATGATTTCTCAAAGGCGAAATTTAAAACTTCGGCTTTCCTTTTATTGTGTTTTAATGCTCCACCAGACTGACTTACGAGTGACTGCGTAGAAGGCTTCGACATAGTGGATTAGACTCATTGCGTGTTCCGCTTCAGGACTATTCACGCCATCTTCTTTAAACGGAGCTCTAAATTCAGCTGCTTATGTTTCTTCCGGGTTGTGTGGTCGACGTCCATGAAACTACTTCTTTCCTTACGTTTCGTACAGCTGCGAAGGACATCGTCAGAAGTGGTCATGGTTGCACTATCTCTCCAGGCTTTCCAGAACCACATTCAGTGCAGCTCTGTACGAAATATCACAAACTAAAAACTACCGTAGACCACGACCACAAACCCCAGATGATTCCCCAGCAGCTAAGACAAGCGGTATCGGATCCTTTCATGTTAAATATGTGGTGTCTGTTCTTTCGGACATACCCGAAATACGAAGGAATTAAGACAATAGCTGCCAGGGGGCACTGATTTGTATCGAAGGGGTAAATGACTCCCATTGTTAACTCGTAATTTCGCTGATTATTTCGTCGTGGACATTTCACGAGACTTAAGTGCTAAGAACGTACTCAGTAGTAAATCCCTCCGAAATCAACAACGCCTCTCTTTTAGCGTCTGCAACTTGAGTGTGTTGAAAATCTCCATAAGGCTCTCACACAGATTGAACGATCCCGTATCTAAACGCAGAGCTGTTTGCTCGAGCTTCTCTATATGTTGTATTAATCTAAAAAAAATGGTTCAGATGGCTCTGAGCACTATGGGACTTAACATCTCAGGTCATCAGTCCCCTAGAACTTAGAACTACTTAAACCTAACTAACCTAAGGACATAACACACATCCATGCCCGAGGCAGGATTCGAACCTGCGACCGTAGCGGTCGCGCGGTTCCAGACTGAAGCGCCTAGAACCGCTCGGCCACCAACAGCCGGCCTATTAATCTAACCTGCAAAGGATCCCAGACTGATCAAGAATACTCATGAATCACTCGAACAGCGTTTCGTAAGGAATTTCCTCATACAAATTAAAAGACACATTTTCGGAGATTTACTGGTCTCATACAGATTCGATTTTATGTATACAGAACGAAGCAGCTTGTGAAAATTTGTGCCAAGGCCGTGAATCGAACACGGGTCTCCTGCTTAATAGGCAGGTGCACTAGCCACTAAACCACCTTCCCCCTCGTATAAGTACCTATACCTGGGTTTCAGGCTGGATTCTGCACTTACGTCCTATGCTGAAGTGGTATTGTAGAACATGAAGAGCCTCGGCAATTCAATTCGTATGTAAGGAGGGATTTAAAGTAGACATGATCAGCAATGAGAATTCGGAACGAGGAGTGACGCATGCTAGGGTAATCCGTGCAGTCGGGCAAACCGCTAGCGCCTCTGCCTACTGAGCAGAAGACCCAGGTTCGATTCCCGCCCTTGGTAAGAAGTTTCGCTCGCTGCTTCATTCGATACACATAAAAACATTTTCTTATGATTCTTCCAACGAATCTCAGGCTGATATCTGCTTTTCATAAAATTTGTTTTATGTGCTGAATCCACTTCTGGTCGCTCCTACATACAGTACTTTACCTTAGTTACGGCTACCAACGATTTTTAACCTATGGTGTAATCGTAGAGTAGCGAATTTCTTCGTCTGTTGCGAGTAGTACGTTACATTTATGTTAGTTTAGGATCAACTACCAGTCCCTGCACCAATCAACGATCCTGTGCAGGTCATACTGTATGTAGCTACAGTCTTGCTTTGCAATCTTCCTATATAGGCAGCAGCATCTTCTGCAAAAAATCTCATAGAATGCCCAACGTAAACATCAGCTCACACATCTACCCTTGGGGTATTCCAGAAATCATTTCAACATCTGTCAATTTGTCAATTTTGTCATATTAAGAACAACGTATTCTCGTTGTCTTATAGTGTCCTGAATCCAGTCACAAATGTGGTCCGATACCCAGTGAAGCTTGCATTATGTTTCACTATAAGGCAGTCGCAGAGGTTTTTTCCCCACGGCAAGAGCCATGGCACTTTTTTCCCTCTGCTCTTCAAATTGCTACCCTCACTCGCGTTTCGTCCACTATCTATCACCTGATGGACCGTGTTAATGCGTAGCCTTACCCAGACGCACGGACAACATCACAGCCCAGCATCCTGTGATCCACTTACTAGATAACTAACATGTTTACGGAGGTGACAGTAGTACTTTTGGTTTGGTCACCACGTTGGTGCGGGCGTGGAGGAGCCCCATCTCTTTTTTAAGTGAGGACCTGTATCGAATGCCTTCCGGAAGTCTAGGCGTACACTGTACAAAACTGTGCGGTTTTGTCTCCGGCGCCCTGGGCTTCATGAACGAACAGAGCGAGTGTTTAGGAAGATCTCCGTTTTACGGAATCCATGTTGCTTTCTGTAGAGATTTTCTTTCTCCAGAGAAGTCACACTGTGTGAGCACAGAACATATTACATAATTCTACAACCCATAAACGTCAGCAATATAGGCCTATAATTATGTGTTTAACTTCTTGGAAATTGGAATGATGTGTACTTTTTTTCCCAGTAGCTTGGTACCCTTCGTTGTTCCAGCGACCTACGATATCTGTTTCTAGAAGGGCGTCCATAAATTACCTATAAATATTACCCTTCAACAACCTTAAAATCATACTCTAGAATAATAATGGGTTCTCAGCATGTGACAAGTAACCATAAAGGTTTTATTTATATTTTCCAGGAGCCGCAAATCGTTGCGCCAAAGGAGAAAGTTCAGTGAGTAAAGTGGTCCATATAGGTAAAGTGCAATACCGAAGTGCAACGAAAGTTTCGAACGCAGTATTGAACAGAACCTCCGTCCCGACCAACTATTGTTGCTTGAAATATGTCATTTATGAAAATAGGTGTCGCTGTACAAAAACAAGAGGCGGGTCGCTCATTTGTTTTAGATGCCGACATGACCAAGCTGCGGCAGGCGTTTCCAAGGACTAAAACAAAATCATTTCGTACGGCGGCCAGAGAATTGGAAGTGACAGAATCAAAGGTGCACGATGTATTTATAAGAGATTAAGTACAAGGCGCAACTGTTGCATGCACTAAAGCCGATGGGAAAACGCCATTGCAATAGTTTAAGATAAATACGCTAGCCAAGACTGAAGTAAGCGAAGACTGCTCAGAGAAGATTAGTTTCTCCGATGAGTCAACTTTTCATGCCTCTGACAAGCACAACGCCATAATGGGCAAGGGAAGTCGGACCTGCTTTGTTACCGACGCAGATTTAGGATTCGGAAAGGGAATTAATTTCTTCCTCAACTTCCTCAGCTGTGATCTCACGATCTCGAAGTTGACGTGGAGGACGAATTCGGAACAAAGCTGCACGGGGGCCTATGGTCCTACTTACTCTCATCGAAACTATAAGAGTGTCAGTCGAGATATGCAGTTACGTGAGTGCTGGTGGGCTCTGCAAGGGAAAAAGTACGATGTCCACCCTAGAAGGGATTCTTCTCCTTCTTCTTCTTCTTCTTCTTCTTCTTCTTCACTTCAAGGTTTAGAGGCAATGTGCCTGTACCGAATTCACATTATTATGACCATTTTTTTCTGTCTTCCAACCTCTATTACTTCTGAAGGATTGCTTAATGCCTCCATTTTCCTACAAGCTTCAACTTTGTCGCTTGCGAGCTAACATCCCAAGGATGTTCAGGCTCACATGCGGATCGTCTTCGTCGAAATATCTTGGCTCAAACTCGTCTGTCGATTGAACAGCACGTGTCGCATTACACGCCCTAAATTAGACGCTTGTGACCCTTTGGTTAAATTGCCTGTCTGATCGCAAGTTTGCGAAATTGTGTGAAACATACAAAATTAATATAACACGTAATAACAGTAATTTTGATAACGGGAGCTAAATTAACGACCCATAAATGATCTAGCCCACACAGTTACGATTTGGTTAGAATAATGATTATTCAGAAAGCAAACTAATAGCGAAAGTGGTCGTATTTAGAGTTACCATAACACTCGATCGCACATCCATTTGACAAAGTTCGAACATGCACAATCTCATCGCGAAATACAAGTCCAATACACTACCTCGTTATCCATGCGAAAAGTTAGAGTTCATACCAGGCGCGCGGCTGCTCACCGCACGGAGACTTAAGTCCCGCCATACCACACAACGCGAAATTTTCTAAGTCGCTTCACTTACTAGCTGCCTAAAGATTGACCGTCCGATTTTGCGTCTCCACCAGCACTGTCCCTCTTCTCGTCTCCGGCCGCGTCTCCCGCGTGCCGAACATCGTCGCTCAACTGACTAGTGCAGTTCCCTTTCTTGAAGTCGTCCATATGATTGGCTACAGCTTAGTCTACATTGTTTTACATTTTAATAAATTTAAATAATCAAAATTTGACCACTTTCATGTTCTAATAAAGTAACAATAATATCCGTTACATAACAAAACCTTAAGTTCTTATACATGAAACCAATACAATTTTCTTCTTAACTTCGAATGTCACGGCCAGTAGCCTTGCACCAGTTTGCTTTCTGATAAATAAATAAAGAACAAAAGTAACTATTATGCACTAAACTTTACAACAAATATTCTATTACCTAATCATTCAATAATTTGTCATGCTGTCATCGTTCAATGTTTTTTGTGTGGAGGAAATGATGATCTGATGCTTAACTGAAAATACTGATAATTTAAATTTACTATATCCTTTAAACAAATATAGTTACAGAGTTGATGTTTACAATGTTCGTCATTTTAATGATGCGCTCCTATATGAAACGTCGATCATCAAGATGGACCAAAACGTTCAGATTTTAGCGTTCAGGTCTTTGTCACAGAACTTGTTAATTTCATTTTAACAGTAAATCCTAAACTATGGTCAGTATTCAAATTTTATTGGGAACACCATGAATATTTAAGGAGGATGGTAGATTAAAATTACTGTGGCTTTATTCCCTGAATTACTACAGAATTAAATAGTTTTCGTAAATGTTTCTGTTGTGTACACAGTTCCGTGTAGTCAGCGCTTACACAACTTTCCCACTAGAGTGCGACCCGCTAAGCACAACAGCGCAGGCACAGCGCTCGTCCATCTCCGCACTACGAGATGGCGCTGCCATAGGGACGGACCAAATTCTGCTTCCGCCGATCCGCGTATTAATATGTCTCGCAGCCAATGAGATTGCTGCTAACGTAGAACCTTTTCTCCACACGCAGTGATACCTGAACGATCAAGGTATTATAACGAGTGTACAGACCTCCGATTAGTCAGTCTGCATCAGTCTGCATTTGTCTGTACCAGTCTATAGTCAAGTTTCAGTCTGCGCCTAATAAGACTATCATTTTCCTGTACTTAGCCATGAAGATAAATGTATAGACACTTTTGTCAAGTATCAGAGATATGTGAGAATAAGATTAAAGTACCAAGACCAAAGGAACTTCAGATTGTCAATTCTAATAGCATCCAGACTCAAGCTCAGTAAGGTTTATGATTGTTATTATTTTAATAAATGTGCGTGAAACTTAATCAAGTTCTGTTTAAAGTTGGTCACCGTCAATCTGCTACTCTAAGCGTGCAAGTGGCATTTCTATTGTCTGACTTAATGTCAGAAGATAAACACACCACGATACGACCATGAGACATATTGCTGACACTCGTCTACTTCGTTAGAGCGACAAGTCAAATAATCTGATGGTGTGTGTACCGAAGGTCTTACAGTACGCACACCACAGTTTCCCTTTATGGCCCATCTTAGCTCAACCATATTTAACACAGCTGTGCCTCCCTGGGCACAAACAGCTATTATGTAGGTTCTCGTCTGTCACACTCGCACTCTACAGCACTTAGGCCTGATCAGCCTGGCCTCATTCAGGACAGTAGACGCCTGTGAATTTCCCCATCTCGTGGCTAATCTGCTCTCTTTGTGGCACACGGTCCTGGACGACAGGATTAGTTTCACAATTTATGGAAGGCTGTCTCTTTCGGCCATATACTTAAATGAGAGCGAAATGCTCGTTAACTCTCACGCTTAAGTCAAATATTTCTAATTCTTACTCTTCTTCCGCACTTCGAAGTTTAGGCACTTGTTCCTCTTCCGCCACCTTATTCTGCGTCTTCCTTCGTCCAGTTGCTGGTACAGAATGGCCAGATGTGGGATTCTCTCTGCACTCATTCTTTGTAGGTGATTTTGTTCAATCTCTTCATTAATATTATAAATGTATAATTCATTCATAATATCTTCATTTCCTATACGGTCATTCCTGGTAACAACTCTCACTTTCCTAAGAAATCTCATTTCTGCTGCTTGTAGTTGGATTTTATCGCGTTTTTAAGCATCCATGATTCCCTTCCATTTAGCAGTGGAGGTGTAGCCAAGGTTTTATAAAATTGTAGTTTCATTTTCTTCCTTATTTTGTCCTATAATGTTTTCTTTATCATTACAAATATTAAAGGTTGTTAATCTTATTTCCTGTGACCTTTTCCGTGCTATAACTTAATCGCATTAAAAAAAAAAAAAAAAAAAAAAAAAAAAGTTGGAATCCTGCTCAAGTGGTGTATTACTATTTTGAGCGTGTGGGTATTTACTATAATGAACCATGATCTCAGTTTTCTTTGTCTGTATTCGTAAGCTATATTCTCTTTCCTGTAATAGATATACTCTCTAACCATTTTTGTAGCTCGTTTTCGCTATCTTCCAATATGGTAACATCTGCATTTGTAAGTATATTAACGTATTCATTTCTATTTATCTGTATATCAAGATTTACTTCCTATCTCCAGTTTTTACCATTTCATTTATATGCACATTAATTGAGGTTGGTGACAGGCTACAGCTTCGTTTGACTCCCTTATTGATAGAGAGTTATTCAATTTTGTTATTACAAACTTTTACTATTATTATTATTGAGTCCATATATAACCTTTTTATAGCATCAATAAGATATCTGGGATAGCCAACTTTAATCATTATGTCCCATAGTTCACACTGTCAAAAGCTTTTTCTAAGTTAGTAATATCCATGTGTGTTGTCGTTTCCCTAAAATTCTTTTTATACTAAATATATTATTACTGCATGAACGGTCTTTCCGGAATCCGCACAGTTCTTCTTATAAAACAGTCTCTGTTATGGTACTTCAACGATTATTGATTATTTATGCAAATGTTTATAGGCCTTTCTTTAGGATGCTCTTTCCTCTGTAATTTTCACAATTGTTTCTTTTTTAAGAACTGATATGAATTCTGATATGTTCCAGGCGTTTAGGATTTTACATTAGTTACAATATACATTGAATAAATTTAAAAGTTCCAAATGAATGGTGTCTGGTCCATACGCTTTCTTGTTCTTATACTTTTTAAAACTACTTACAGTTCTTCTATTGAGATCGAATCCACAGTACTATTACGTAATGTGATCCCCTCCACCTCCTTCAGTTCTGGATCTTCTATTTGCCACAATTTTTTATAAAATTCCTTCCACTGATCTTTTCCAATTATATTCTGTTCTGAGTATCTTCCTCCGTTCTGTTTAAGTGTTTCATTAGTTTATAGCCCAGAAGTTTGCCTCCCACGTACGTCTTGTTGTACTTTAGTTACAAAATGATCTCATGACTCTTGGAGTGCTACCCCAATTCTTCGTTTGGCATGTTTCCGCTTTTGCTTGTATTCCTGGTCAGTTTCTGGTGTTTTGTTCTGCAGGAGTTTCTTGTGGGCTTTGCTTTTCTCTTTAACGGCGTTTCCAATATTTTCATTCCAAAACCTTTTCCGTTACCTTCTTTTTGTTCCCAATACCTTCCTTCTTTTCTGTTCCCCAATGCCAGATATGCCGCCCTTTCTATGTTTTATTTAATATTTTGCTATTCTTTCCCTATATCCTGAACAGTGTGTCAGCAGATATTTCAGTAGCCGACATAGATAAAATTTCTTAAAACTTTCTTGTTCCAAAAGGTACACCTTAAAGACATCCTGAGTATTTGTTTCTCTTCTTGGCCTAAGTTTGTTCCACTTAGTTGTCATTGTAATTGCTGCGATGAGAAAATAGTGATCAGGACATATATCACTTCTTCGGTGTACAAGTACATCATCAACCTGATTACATATCCTAGACTCCATACAAACTTCTGTATCTCTTTTTTCCTAAAAAGTGTTTTCGTTATCTTAAGCTGGCAGAAGGATGCAGACTGCGTTCTTCACCATTTTCGTTGATGTGTTGCTCCCCGAAATTGCCAACAACTCTTGAGGTAGGCATGTTGCCTACTCTTGCATTTAAATCTCCACTGATGAGAACCTGGTATCTCTTATTTGCTTAACTTAGAGCCGTTTGTATTTCGTCATAGAACAGTTTTGTTTCCGTTTTCTTCCCTTCTCTAGGTGCCTACACGCCTCTAATGACTAAATATCCTCTGACAGTTTTAAATTTATATGTGACAATTCTTTGATTGAAAAAGGAATACTCTATAATATTTCTTTTCCATTTGTTACTTATTAAGATTGCCACACCCCCACATTTCTAACTATTCCCGTATAATCTCATTTCTTATAAGGCTGCTCAACCTCCATCAGATCTTAAAAAAAATTAATTTCAGCCGGATGTATGCCGCTTTTGTCTTTCTTTTTTTCAATCCAAGATGAACTGCGACAGAGCTAGCCAGCCACAGCCATTGTTTTGTAAAACTTATTTGGTGTCTTTCTTCTTCTTGTTCTAAAGGTTTTAATGTAGTTCCACATATGCGCTGAAATTTATCGATTTTTATATTGTACATCATTTTCGTTACGTAAGTTGATATCGCTCAACAAATATCTAAAACTGGAGACTTGTCCAGTGCCTTGGCTTCAAAAACCATTTTTGATCAGGCTGGATGTTTCCCATAGTGAGAAATTTTAGATTGTAGTATTGTCTTCATAGCTCAAATGCTCCAAGTTGGCTCCTTACTTTGTATTAGGACTACAACTTCTGTATGTAGCAAAACATTCAGAAGACAGCTTGTGGTAGTTATATACCCTCAAGTACATTATACTTCCATGTCCTCAACATAGATGTTAAACAGGGCGTGACAACCTACACCCTCGCTTACGGCTTGATTTTCTATTCCCTCTCTTGTTTTTGAGATGCCTGTATTTATGATTATTTTGGAACCTTCATATAGGTTCTTGATTGTGTGTGTAACATGTATGGACTATCCCGTTTCTTCAATTATAGCCTCCTGATTGAGTCCAAAGCTTTCCCGAAAACAATAGAAGTAACATTCTAGTTTCTAAATTCACTTGGCTTCGTTTTTAAAAATTTTGTTAGTGCTGAAAATATCATGGTTAAGGGAGAGTCCCTTCACAAAACCACGATGTTCTCTTCTGACGAGTACATCTGCCTTGTTCTCAAGCGATTATTTAATATTTCGAGTGAACTTTACAAACTTTATTTAAAAGACTTACACGTCTGTAATTACCACATTCATTTCTTAACCACTTTTTAAAAACAGAAATTACCTCTGCGATCTTACAATCAGCAAGGAATTTACCACTTAGCCAGCATTCATGGGATACATTTGAACTCTTAAATCATACAGCGTCTCACCATGCGTAATAAGCTAGATATTAATTCCATCTGGGCCGCTCGCTTTGCGATTTTTTGGGCATTGTAAAATCTTTGAAGCTCGTCTAATGGTACTGAGTCTAATGTTTTACTATATTAGTGAGTGACGTATTCCCTATTTGGTTCAGCAGGCTATTGAACCATAATTTTTATAATTTTTCACCCATTGGACTTTAATTATGTGAATTATAGTGTTGTTTCTTTCCGATTGATTTAAGTTTTTAACATTTTATATGCAAAATTCTGCTTCCATGTATGTCATGTTCAGTCTCTACAATCAGTTTATCCGAAGAACCTAGGTTTGCTTTTCTTAGTGTTTATTTAGCGCAGCTTAGGTTATTTTTGTAGTGCTGATCTGTTTCTTGTGTTCTGTTTTGTAGCAGAAGTTCATATACTTTTGGTTTTTCTTTCATGGCTTCCTCTATGTCTGAGTTCCAAATGACCAGCACCTCTTTCATGTTTTTTATGTCTTTTTTCCGGCTGCTTTAAGCTCTGCTTTTGGTATATAGTTTTTGATATAGTCTTCTAAGTTTCGGTATCGTCAGCTCTCGGGGAGTGTAATAGATTTTTATGTAATCTCTTCCTGCAGTAAAATTCATCTGAAGGCTTTCTTTTCATAGAATTTCTTCCACTATTCTAATAATGTTATAGATGCCACTAGCAGGAAATAATGTGAATATATGTGTTTTCCCCGGTAAGCTTTTACATCTTCAACTTGATTTTTGAGTTTACAGTAAAGTGCGATATTGCAGTGCCTGTTTATACCGAATTACTATGTAATGCATGCATGTCCAAAGCAACAGGCATTGTGGCGACCAACGCCATTATGAAATACATGAAATGTTTTAGCGATTTGTAACACGGACAACCATCAGCTGTAGAACGGAACGACGACGACGAAAATATGTGCCGGACCGGGAATCGAACCCGGATATCCCGTTTATCTCGAGCGGTCGCCTTACCATTAAGTTACCCGAACACGACTCACAGCTGGGCTCAAATTTCCATATGGAAATATTTTCTATAGTAAAGTAAGCTATTATGTATTTTAAACCTCGAGCCGACCACACATATTAATGCATAATTTTTCCTGGCGAATAAGTTATACATTTTATTTGATTATACATCACAAAATGCCTTAACTCTCGCTCATTATCGTTAATTTCTTGTTCTCCAAAAGTGCCAATTATTTCTGGTACTAGTTGGTTACCAGTTCTTGCAGTTAGATCTCCACACCTTATGACATGACTTTCCTTACGTGTTTTATTTACTTATTTTTATATATATCAAAAAAATTTGGCTCGAAATTCCTCCCTTCTTCTGGGACATAAACTTCCACTACTGTGAGATGCCACGTGGCTATTCTGAATCTTCATGTGATAAATGTTATTCATTAAAACTTCTGTCATGCAGCAGGTTCTTGTATTTTTAGGCAACCCACCATACAGGGTTCCCACTTAAACGCTTCAGCGCAGATATCTCTGGAACAACAGGGCCCATGAAAATAAATATGTGACCTGTAAGCAAATAATGGTTGCAACACAGACTTATATTTTGTTGAGATGGACACCCTGTATTATGTCTTACACAACCAATAACTTGAAAAATCACGAAAAGAATGGCGATGGTAGCATCGCAATATGCCAGTTACATTCCGTGAAACTGCAAAGCGAAGTTAACGCTACTGCACATTCCGAGATGCACGAGTGATCCCAACATATCCATGTTTGTGGTATGATTATTACTTTCGGCTGTCGTTACAGCAGTGAAAGTAAGATTGCGAATGTCAGTCACATCACGACTATGAGCAACATGGGGTTCACGCACACATCTCGAGATGTACAATGGCGGAGCGTTTCCTTTATTTCAAGCGTCAGATACGCTTTGTAGTTTCTCGGGATGTAATTGAAGCATTCCGTTGCAACCAACGCCAATATTCTTGTGATTTTTTTCATGTCACTGAATGCGCAAGAAATAACATGGGATGTGCATTAAAAAAATTACAACTATTATTTGTTTACGTTTTACAATGTCTCATAGTATCTATTTTCATGAGCTCCTGTGTTACATTCATACCAATGAGACTCCTTTTTCAATATCTAATTGTGTTACAGAGATATTTGCGCTGAAACGTTTAAGTGGGCTACCGTATATACTATTGTATAATATTCTAATTCTTCTGCACTCCATTTTTTTTGTCGTGACCATTATACCACTTTTGGCTTGTTTTCCTGTTTTCTTCAGTTCGACTCCTTTATTCCAAAGAGCGCCCATAAAATGGGCTTCTCATTGGTGTACGGATCCTTATTGAGTCATTTGGAGATTATCGATGGTATGTGGGTAAATCTAGACTTAGATCGTTGCTGACAACTGCACTAACGACGAGTATCAGATGGGATGTGAGATTATGCTCAACGCTTCTTAGAGGTTGAAGCGAAATGGCTTCCAGTATGTGTAAATTTCGTTCGTTCCTGTAAACCTGTGACAGCGTTTTCCGAAATTTCTCACATCACAGTTCTTACACATGCATTTTAAGCTGCGTTTGAGCATTTTACTGTGTGACCTTCTTTGTCGCCAGGTGATGATGATGATGATGATGATGTTTGGTTCGTGGGGCGTTCAAATGCGCGGTCATCAGCGCCCGTACAAAGTCCCAATTTTTAACAGTCCTTTTTCTTCACAATCCAATCTAGCCACTGTCACAAATGATGATGATGAAATGACGAGGAGAACACAAACACCCACTCCCCGGGCAGAGAAAATCCCCAACCCGGCCGGGAAGCGAACCCAGGACCCCGTGATCCAGAGACAGCAACTCTAACAACTAGGCCACGAGCTACGAACTTTTTCGCCAGGGTCTACTCATTGTTTGAAATGATTTTCCTCACTATACACCGCAAACTGCGCGAAACTAGTATTTTTTTATATTTTTAGAACACTTAACACGAAACAAGCTCTTCCTGAAAGTCTCCTTTATTTTGTATGGCAGGTCTCCAGCGAAAGTGACAATTCGGTCTGGCGTTTTGCTTACACCAGCAGCAGTCGTTAGCTGTGACAAAACAGCTGTTAAGGAGGACAGAAAAACAATTATTCAGCTGAAAAACAGGCATCTGCGTGAAGTAATTCGAGTGATAGTTCTAATCAGTCACTGCCTGGACACCGTACACTTGCAGTTCCCTCACCAGATAGCCTACATCTAGATGTGTAGTACCTCACGAAGACCACTAAATCAGGTAACGAATCATTCTACCTAAAACTACAATCAGTCCAGTCAGACATCCTAAATCACTGAAAAAATGGATTGTTTCGGGAAAGCGGAAGGCAACAAAACTCCATTTCTATTCATCAAAAAGAAATTACTCCATGCTGCAGTCCACGTGCTAACTCACATATTAAATTACCTGCGATAACAGAGCAATTTGCTCATGCATAAACCGGTTCGCATCACGCTACCCGCATTATCCAAATGCCTGTCTTTCTGTGAAACTGAGTACATGGATAAGCATGCAGTGTCGTTAGCTGAACAAAAGCGGCAGTATATCGCACAAGACAAGAGTCTCGTGGTCATGCGAATTCCTCGTTACTTTCTTGAATTAACATTTCTCCGTATCTCGAGTTGTATAAGCTACACGCAGTGAAATGCTTCATCTGGCAGGTGGAGCGGTATGTAAGAAGGTTGAAATGGAAATCGTGAACATGTAACAGAAAAAGGTTGAAATAATAGAGGTGAAAGGCATCAGTCAGATGCATTTCGTACGTTTATGTCACTTATTTGTAGTGTCTGGGTTTTCGCTGCCTCTAGCTAGATGTATGTGACGAAAGCGAACCTCAACGGAAATAAAGAGCCGTGTTTTGCTTTTTTGCAGTCATTGCATTTATGGTTTTCAGCCTAATCGTTTTCCCCACGTCTTAACCCTGGATTTTGATTCTGTATGTCTGGCCTGAACGTGGGGGACGAGAGTGCTTTATAGTGGGTGTAAGGGGTCTTGCAGTACGTAAGAGCAGTTTCGCCAACACGCAGTGGTTACGCAGAAGGTTGGTTCAAATGGCTCTGAGCACTATGGGACTCAACTGCTGTGGTCATAAGTCCCCTAGATCTTAGAACTATTTAAAGCTAACTAACCTAAGGACATCACACACATCCATGCTCGAGGCAGGATTCGAACATGCGACCGTAGCGGTCGTGCGGTTCCAGACTGTAGCGCCTTTAACCGCTCGGCCACTCCGGCCGGCTTTACGCAGAAGGGCAGAGACGTTTGTCAACAGGTATAGACCGGCACTTCTGTATCACAGTTTACGCAAGGGTTGGTATCAGGCAGCAGTAGTCATTGGATTAGCGCCCTCATCCTCTCTGGCTTCCGGAGTTCCGGAGCAGGCGAGCGGTGTTCACTTCAATTGACGGACACTCTTGTTCGAGCTCGTGGTAAGTAAGGTTGTGTCTCTCGAGGTGTTGTCGATGCAGATGTTGGAATGGTCATGGTTCACTTTATTTGGTGTTGTAATGAGGGTTCAGGTTTACAGCAGTAAGAAAAAAATTTCGTTATTTGTTTAGAGTACACGTTTTCACGAGAGTTTCTAATTCTTACATCAGTAGCACTTTACCTACAGTTCGTTTAGGTATCACGCGGAGTGGTATGAAAAATGAACCATGCTTAGTTTGATATTTGTTCAAGTCGCTTCATACTAAATGTTTTAGGTATATGAAAGGGTGTATTTGCGTTTAACGCGATTTTAGAATCCTAAGTTTCCCTATTTTAGCTGGCTTTGTTTCAGCCATATTTTCATCCGGTACTGTGATAGAATCAACGTCTTTTGCTTTTGTGACCTTTCTTTAGTGTTTCAGCATCAGTGCCTGCCTAGACCTAAGATGATTTTTTAATTAATATTAATTTTTCTGTCTACATAGTTGGGTGTCATACTTGGGTGTTCGTCATTCTTTCATCACTTGTTCGCAAGATTTCGTTGAAGTGCCAATTTATACTCATCATTGAATTGTGATAAATTTTCTACATAAAATGAGTACTTATATGTGTGCCTAAACTTTTTCTATTCTGTTGATTTCTGATTTATGTCTCTTCGTGATTTCTCACGCTCTTGTTTCAGTCCGCCTAAGTGCTCTTGAGATTACAAGTAAGCTGAGATGTGCTACAGCTTTCTGTAGCCCGGTTTTTCTCTTAGCTCGATGCTAAAACGTGTTCCTGTTTTATTCTTTTACAACTTCACGAATATTCTCAGTTTCCATACCTGTTCACTGTGATGGATTGCTTCTCTGCTCAGTCTATAGTAGTTTCAGGAGATACGATGTATTGTTAAATCCATTTTTGATTGTGTGGTCGAGTGTTTGACTCCATATTTTTTCGTTTTACTTATGAATCCACATGTTTCCTCTCCATCTCTCAGATTACAACACAATGATCCCAGCCTCTGTTTGAAATAAACAATACGTTACTCCAAATTTTATGTTTGCAGTTGGTCTTATTATGAGTGCATATGATTGTCACCTGTAAAGGCATTCATTGCTTGATGTCGATTTTAATTTCTGTTGGAACTGAACTTAATTTAATGTGTAAGGTTTGAAACAAACCTTAGGTCTTCCACTCTGCAAGGCACTTGTATATTTATGTATACATTTTGTATTAATGTATAAAGTACGGTCTACTGGGCATAAATAGAAAATATTTCGTTTCTGTTGCCTGAATTTAGTATGAATTTTGAGAAAGCATATTTATCTTTGTCGATCCACTGTGTAAGTGGGACAGCGATTGGTCAAACCGGAACAGAAGAGAATCGAAGCATTTGAGATGTGGTGCTACAGAAGAATGTTAAAAATTAGGTTGACTGATAATGAGGAGGTTCTCAGCTGAATGGGAGGGGAAAGGAGTATATGGAAAACAGTGACAAGAAGAAGGGACAGGATGACAGGATATGTATTAAGACATCAGGGAATAACTTCCTTGGTAGTAGAGGGGGCTGTAGAGGGTAAAAACTGAAGCGGAAGCCAGGTGCTGGAATACTTGCAGCAAATAATTGAGGACGTAGGTTGCAAGTGCTACTCTGAGATGAAAAGGAGGAATTCGTAGCGGGCCGCATCAAACCAGTCAGATGACTGATGACTGTATAATAATGATCCACTGTATGTATATTAGTTTGTACTGCAGTAGTCTAATGATGTTGCGCCAGAGTCATAAGGAACATGGTGCTTTCTGTGCAGATTGTGTCTTGCATTTCTGCTGAACACAGCAGTAATGAAGACGAGTACACAAGGAGAATGACGTATTCCTTAACATCAAAACTGAAAGGACACAGTAGTGGAGGAAGTGAGATCAATCTCCTATGCAGGAAGCAAGATTAAACTGGAAGGCTTAAGCAACGAAATGCAGATTCATACTGAGGAAGAAACGTTTCGTCATTAAAGAGGTTTCCTGTTGTCAGCTACTGGTATAATAAGAAATAAATTCCCAAAAGTATGTTTGACACAGGAATGGATGAAAGCAATACGTGAACCACCGGACGTCAGGGGAAAAAGACGCTAAAAGCTACTGAAGAGTGTTGAAAATTAAATGGCTAGATGATGAAGCACAAAAGTGACACCTGCCAAAAAGTTTAGGTGAGAGCAGAAATCTGTGAAGAACGCTCACCAGACAAAGAGGGGTGTTCATGGGGTATCTGCTGCGACATTCGGCGTAGTTAACCTGTAACAAGAATGAAGAGGGAGGGGGGGAGGGGGAATGTGTAGGTAGAGCAACAATAGATTATGGTAAACGGATTATAGGAGATTTTAAGTGTAATAGAGACAGCTAGATCAACACACATAGAAAAAGGATGGGACTATAGCATCAGTCCATTCGAAAGCTTAATGACTTAAAAAAGTCTCACATAGTGAAAACAAGAGTAAAATTAGAGAAATTCGTGCATTCTTCCCACACACCATTTGTGACTGTAAAGGGAAGTGGAGAAAACAATTCTGGTGCAACATGCACCCTGCACTACTGCTTTCAGAGTACAGTAGCAGATTTTATCTTAGAGCTCAGCTTCGCAGGTCTCCCCTCATGTGCTAATTCTTGATGTCTGAGGATTCCAAAAGAAATAAGAATGGTACAAAGAAAAATAAGAGCTAACAAAAACAGCCTATACAATGATAAAAATGATGCAACAAAAGATAAAAAAAAAATTACATTTAGACTAAGTAATTGAAAACGATATAATATGCAAATTGATATTGGTAAAGATTTAAAAATGAAGAAAAAAGTTTAACACTTGGTGATATTCGAGCCCATACTCTGTGGAACCTCACACTGTGACGATACTACTGCTCTATGGAAAACGTTTAATTTTACCCTTAAATTTATTTGTCTGTAGAACGAGCTGCAACGATCATTTTCCGCCTTCAAAAAGCTCAGAGGAGGAGAAGGATATTGGTGATTAACCCTCTATTGAGAACGTGGTCATTACAGATGGAGCACAAGCTCTGATTAGGGAAGGATGGAGAAAGAAAATGGCCATGCCATTTAGAAGAAACCAACGTGGCACTTGCCTTAAGCAATTTGGAGAAATGATGGGAAACCTAAATCAGGGTGGCTGGAAGTGGGTTTGAATTGTCGTTCTCCCAAATGCGAGTCCAGTGTGCTAACGACTGCGTTATCCCAGCTCACTCAAAAAGTTCGGTTTTACACCTTGTAATATGAAATTTACCTATCTAGGCCAATTTCCTTGATGATAACTGAATACGTGTCTTGTGTGGAATGATCCAGTATTCTGTGGCTACTGGTGTGTACGAAATGTAGGTATTTCGTTAGCATCATTGTGTGTGTGTGTGTGTGTGTGTGTGTGTGTGTGTGTGTGCGTGTGTGTATCTTCGAGTTTGTTTTTTGTGTGTGTTTTTCATGCGTGATGAACTGCGAAATAAAAGGGCCGGACACAGGATTAGGGACCCAAACACAGCAAGAAAACAGCCAGACAAGGAATCTGAACTGACCATTTGTTGTGGTAGTTTGGCAACAACTCTCAGTTAAGGCGTGATGTTGAGCGCTCTGATTGGAAGACACCAGCGACACTTGAAGTGTCAGCTGTCGACTAATTTTACCCGAACCGGACTAGTGGTCACCTTGCGGTGGCTGTGACGTGGCAACCTGTTGCTGGATGTGAGTGATACACTTTTTGTCCTTGGAGGGACAGACCGTGGCATAGCGCGCTCTCGTCAGCTGTGGGCTCTGGAAGTTGACCCTGCAGGACTCGCGAGAGGCCGCCCTCCTCCGTCTGACAGCATAATGGCCGGCTCACGCACCGGGAATTAATTGAGACATTTGCGCGCCGCCAGCTGCGGGGATATAATTACCTCCGGGGACCCACAGACACCTGCTGTCCGCTGCGACACGGCGATAGCTGTGGCCAAGGAGCAAAGAACCTGCGGTTCCGGGGTTGTTCCCCTTGCTACCAGCTATTTGATAAGTTACTCTCCCGACTATAGTTTTTGTCGAGTGATGTGAGAAAGGTGTTGTTGTTGTTCCTGCTGTTTTGGTCTTCAGTCCAAAGATGGCATTGGTGTATCTCTCCGCACTAGTCCTACTGCGCTAGGCTCTTCGTATTTGCTTAGCGATTGCGACCTACATCCACTTGTACTCGCTGACTGCAGTAAAGCCTTGATCTCCTCACTTTTTATAACTTCCAATCCCCAGCTACCGCCCCCCATGCCACACACCCACCCACACACACACACACACACACACACACACACGCACACACACACACACACAAACTTGCATCCATTACCAGGACAGTCCCTTCATACCTCACGATGTGTCCTGTCAACCCATTCATTCTTTTAGTCCAGTAGTGCCATAAAGTGAATGCGATATTGAATCAAAATTAAGTTCGTTTTAGAACAAGCAACAGCATCATAGAAGCAGCTCTGCCTTTACGCCTCATAAGACAAAATAAGTAAAACTTCCCCAACATGGAATGCTTATCTGATTAATTGGTATCTACAATATTTTCTGTTTCATGATTTCTTGAAATAAGGAATTTTCTGTACAGCACCCTGTATTTTGTGACTTTAGTCACCGGTATGCAGTACCGGAATCTCCAACAAGAAAAAATCAGAACCGCTGATTTTGAGATGTGGTGTGATAAACCTTTGTAAGTAGGCTGTTTATGTTTTCTTATTGGCAACGTTACGTAGCGCTCTGTATGAAAATCACTGGCTGTGCTGTGTGCAGTCTGTGGCTAGTTTGCATTGTTGTCTGCCATTGTAGTGTTGGGCAGCTGGATGTGAACAGCGCGTAGCGTTGCGCAGTTGGAGGTGAGCCGCCAGCAGTGGTGGATGTGGGGAGAGAGATGGCGGAGTTTTGAAATTTGTAAGACTGGATGTCATGAACTGCTATATATATTATGACCTTTGAACACTATTAAGGTAAATACATTGTTTGTTCTCTATCAAAATCTTTCATTTGCTACCTATGCCTATCAGTAGTTAGTGCCTTCAGTAGTTTAAATCTTTTATTTAGCTGGCAGTAGTGGCGTTAGCTGTATTGCAGTAGTTCGAGTAACCAAGATTTTTGTGAGGTAAGTGATTTGTGAAAGGTATAGTTTAACGTTAGTCAGGGCCATTCTTTTGTAGGGAATTTTGAAAGTCAGATTGCGTTGCGTTAAAAAATATTGTGTGTCAGTTTAAGAACAGTCATCTATAAATTTTTCTAAGGGTACGTTTCACCTTTTGCTACTGTTGAGGCCTTGTGAAAGAAATTTAGTATTTATACTTTTAAAATACTTAGAAACGCATTAAAATAACGTTTTAAGAACTCTAAATTTCAAAAACACCTCTTGGAAGGTCATGGTACCGGAAATTCTTATTTATTTGTTTATTTGATTTATTTATTTATTGTCTTTTGTTTAATGCCTCCAAGCACATGTGGCAAGAGCAAGCCTTAATGCTTTTTTTCTGTGGGCAGCAGGAAGGATGTGTGAACGCAAAATGTAGGCTTGTATTGACAGGCAATGTCGACGTAGGTGGTACAGTTATGACAGTACAGGGAACTTCAGGCAGTAACTTAAACGACGTGTCTTCGTGAATAATTCGTCTCACTATGCGTTTAGAAACTACAAGAGCAGCTGCATATTTTCGTGCAAATCGCTTGGGGGAGTTCAAAATAGCCAGCCTTACTTTCTCACTCATTGCCGGCCGCGGTGGTCTAGCGGTTCAGGCGCTCAGTCCGGAACCGCGCGACTGCTACGGTCGCAGGTTCGAATCCTGCCTCGGGCATGGATGTGTGTGATGTCCTTAGGTTAGTTAGGTTTAAGTAGTTCTAAGTTCTAGGGGACTGATGACCAGAGATGTTAAGTCCCATAGTGCTCAGAGCCGTTTTTCTCACTCATTCTGGTGTCCTGGTGCTTCCTGAAAGTTCTGGTTTCTTTTTCTGCACACTACGAGTATCCGTAAACGTCTGTATCCACATAACAATCAATTTTCGATCAAGAAAACGTCAAGCATCGTAATATTTAACTGTTTCCGGAAAGCACTCTGGGCTGCCGCGACCGAACGGCCACTGGAAAAGTAACGAGTGCTCTCCTCTGTCCACTGAATAATCGCTTCCAAACTAAACCCGAAAAAAGTTAGGTTGCACGCCTTAGAATGCGCTCAACCCCTCACAACGATGAGCAACGGGCGCGTTTCAAAAAAGGAAAGTCCCATGTCCTACTCCGTATACAAGGTCTAACGGGTATAAGTGCAAATATCTTTGTTCGTGACCGAGGCAGTATACTGAAGAACATTGCACCAGTACTTACTTCAGTTGAAGACTAAGAGTAGTATGTTTTCAGGCTGGTTAGTACCTCGAAGCATACAAGACAAGAGCAAGACATTAGTGCCTATTTTGCCCTGGGCAACAGTGTTAATGTGTCGATGCAAAATTGTAAGTCTATACTAATAGATGTAGTCCACTAAGGCGCAGTTATGACTGTGCAGAAAATATCAGGTAGTAAATTCAGTGACATGTTTGGAGGAAGACTCTTACAAGCACAGAGAAAACGAACAACACACTAATGTATGGTCATGTTAAGGTACCACATATAAACATATCTGCACATATACCCATTACACCACATATTTTGTTATTATTATTATTTGCCAACGGCCTTGCCGCAGTGGTAACACCGGTTCCCATCAGATCACCGAAGTTACGCGCTGTCGGGCTGTACTAGGATAGGTGACCATCCGGTCAGTTTAGTGCTCTTGGCAAGCGGGGTGCACTCAGCCCTTGTGAGGTAAACTCAGGAGCTACTTGAATTAGAAGTAGCGGCTCCGGTCTCGGAAACTGACATACGGCCGGGAGAGCGGTGTGCTGACCACATGCACCTCCAAATCCGCATCCAGTGACGCCTATGGGCTGAGGATGACACGGCGGCCGGTCGGTACCGTTGGACCTTCGCGACGTGTTTAATGAAATAAAAAAAAATTATTTATTTATTATGTAAAAATGAAAATGAATGAAAATGGGGAAAAATGGAGAAGAAATGTTGCTTTAAATATTTTTGTTATTTGCTCTTTCAGTACGAACTTTGTTGTAGAACCCCTTATTTACGTGTGGTAATAAAAATTCATTTAGACAGAATTAAGCACATTTAAAATTACGTGAACCTTAGCAACCCTCTCATGCTGATAAATTCATATTAACTGATTAAGAACGTTTAGTTGAAAATTGTATAAATTAAATTTTTTTTACGTATTTCGGCCTTGGCACACATTTTCTAAATGCAATGGTTTTTTAAATATTTACTGAATTCTTTCCCGGCGTTAGCTATGGAACACAAGACTGTCCCTGTTAGCATAAAATGGTTAAATATTGCCAAGCCGACCTGAACGTTTAATTATCATTGACAAAACACACTTCACTATACGTTTAAGGTATTTACTTTAGAAATTGAAAGAACCAACAGAATAACAACTTCAACGTTAATTATCCGCCTATGAATGCACAAATGTAAAACCAGTAATAAATTCCGTCAGCCTCAGGATCGCTGTAAAAGAAAAATATTTCGTAATTCACTGCTAATTTTATCTGCTCCCGATTTACGGGTTTGGTTAATTTTTTAGCGTAACAATTTTTTAAATGTGCCGCCGCTGCAAATCGTTCGGTCGCGGCACAGCCCAGCAACACCAACGATAATCGCTAAAAATGCTGAAAATTCTTTAAAGAAATATTATAGATGACATGGGCAAGCTAATTTACATTATAATGTATTTAGACCACAACAATAATTGAACTTACATTACTTTGTAATTTCTCCTCTAATGGCGGCTAAAGATAGATACAGATAAAAGAAGTTTACTCATTCATAAAATGCTACGTCACAGGTTCCTCTCTCTCTCAGCTCTCGAGAAAGACGACAAAGAACGCACATTATGTATTCCTATTTATACTATTGCTGATTGTTAATGTCTCTTTGTAATCTTACAACATTATTTTCCTCTGTGGCTGTATTTTACATTTTTTTATCGCAGATATTAACATAGTTCGTAATTACATTATGAGTATTGATATATTACAATACAATATATCGAGAATATTATTACAAAAAATATTACAATAATAACGAATGTCCTTTATACAAAATTAAATAATATTTTTTTTGTTAAACAATTACAGTACATACGAATTGCTTCATAGGCGTACATAGTACAAATAAACGTCATTTCATTTTATTAATAGTGTGTGTGCTGCCAGGGAACGTTACACGTGCTCGGGAGGAGTTATTTTTTTATTATTATGTGCCATTAGACCGTGTTGGATCACGATAAGCTTCTTTATTCTTTTTCCTTCTTTTCCACACTGTTCTCATTTTTCCCGCATCGGCTCTCTTCCTTTCCTCTGTCTATTACGATCTCGCTTTCTTTGGAGCTTTGTTCTCTGACTTAACTTCCCATCTGTCAACTGTCTGCTTAAATACCTTTCTGTCCAAAATATCTGAATATTTTATCTGAGCTTTTTGTAGGTCCTTTTTCACCTCTTGTATCCAGGGTATAGTTTTAAGTCCTTCTATATATTTAAGAATTTTGTGCGTAAGTGTTGTTTCGGGAAGCCTAGAGACGTGCCCATAAAATTTTGATCGCCTCTTTCCTATGTCTGCTGCAAGGTTGGACAATTTCTCAGTCGTTTGACGAGATTGTAGTCTATAGCCCTCTTCTGTTTCCTTTGGCCCAAAAAGCTTTCTGATTATTTTACGTTCTTCCTTTAATAAGTTTTCTAGGTCACCCTTTATGTAGACTGTCAGTGTTTTAATACTGAATTACAGGATCGGGTTTTAAATCTGTACTACAGTGCCTAATTTTAGTGTTTTTGAACAACCATTTTTGCTGTACACCTTGTAGGTTCTTCCCACAGGCTTTCTTTAGTTTTTGGAGGCGAATGTTATGTGCTACTTTCTCTCGCCCCGTAGATTCAAGGACTTCTCCTAAGTATTTAAAATATGGGACACTATTGATATGATCGTATTTTGTAGTCAAGTTTTGAGTGTCATTTATTGTGGCGATGTACTCAGACTTTAGGAAAGCTACTTGCAGACCAACTTTCTCTGCGCATTCTTTAAGAGTTTCAAGCTGTTCGACTGCTGTTATCTCGTCATCGGCTAGTAAGGCTAAGACGTCGGCAAAAACTAAACGTGAAATTCCTATGTCATCCTTGACTCGCCCCATCTGTATAGGTTTCCAGAAGTTTTTATTCTTCAATTCCTTTTCCTATTCGTGGATTGCCCTAGGAGGGGAGACAGACCATCACCTTGCCGGATGCCAGTTTTATCAGGAAGTGCTCGGATATGTCACCGATGAGTTTCACCTTGGAAGTAGTACGGTCAGTGTTTCTTTGATAAGGTTAAGGGTATTTGGATCCAACCCATATATATACACAGTGAGCTATGCCTACAGAAATACAAGTCGCTGCGGAATGAAATAAATAGGAAGTGCAGTGAAGCTAAGACGAAATGGCTGCAGGAAAAATGTGAAGACATCGAAAAAGATATGATTGTCGGAAGGACAGACTCAGCATACAGGAAAATCAAAACAACCTTTGGTGACATTAAAAGCAACGGTGGTAACATTAAGAGTGCAACGGGAATTCCACTGTTAAATGCAGAGAGAGCAGATAGATGGAAAGAATACACTGAAAGCCTCTATGAGGGTGAAGATTTGTCTGATGTGATAGAAGAAGAAACAAGAGTCGATTTAGAAGAGATAGGGGATCCAGTATTAGAATCGGAATTTAGCTTTGGAGGACTTACGGTCAAATAAGGCAGAAGGGATAGATAGCATTCCATCAGAATTTCTGAAATCATTGGGGGAAGTGGCAACAAAACGTTGGTGTGTAGAATATATGAGTCTGGCGACATACCATCTGACTTTCGGAAAAGCATCATCCACACAATTCCGAAGACGGCAAGAGCTGACAAGTGCGAGAATTATCGCACAATCAGCTTAACAGCTCAAGCATCGAAGCTGCTTACAAGAATAATATACAGAAGAATGGAAAAGAAAATTGAGAATGCACTAGGTGACGATCAGTTTGGCTTTAGGAAAAGTAAAGGGACAAGAGAGGCAATTCTGACGTTACGGCTAATAATGGAAGCAAGGCTAAAGAAAAATCAAGACACTTTCATAGGATTTGTCGACCTGGAAAAAGCGTTCGACAATATAAAATGGTACAAGCTGTTCGAGATTCTGAAAAAAGTAGGGGTAAGCTTTAGGGAGAGACGGATCATATACAATATGTGCAACAACCAAGAGGGAATAATAAGAGTGGACGATCAAGAACGAAGGGCTCGTATTAAGAAGGGTGAAAGACAAGGCTGCAGCCTTTCGCCCCTACTCTTCAATCTGTACATCGAGGAAGCAATGATGAAAATAAAAGAAAGGTTCAGGAGTGGAATTAAAATACAAGGTGAAAGGATAACAATGATACGATTCGCTGATGACATTGCTATCCTGAGTGAAAGTGAAGAAGAATTAAATGATCTGCTGAACGGAATAAACAGTCTAATGAGTACACAGTATGGTTTGAGACTAAATCGGAGAAAGACGAAGGTAATGAGAAGTGGTGGAAATGAGAACAGCGAGAAACCTAACATCAGGATTGATGGTCACAAAGTCAATGAAGTTAAGGAATTCTGCTACCTAGGCAGTAAAATAACCAATGACGGACGGAGCAAGGAGGACATCAAAAGCAGACTCGCTATGGCAAAAAAGGCATTTCTGGCCAAGAGAAGTCTACTAATATCAAATACCGGCCTTAATTTGAGGAAGACATTTCTGAGGATGTACGTCTGGAGTGCAGCATTGTATGGTAGTGAAACATGGACTGTGGGAAAACCGGAACAGAAGAGAATCGAAGCATTTGAGATGTGGTGCTATAGACGAATGTTGAAAATTAGGTGGACTGATAAGGTAAGGAATGAGGAGGTTCTACGCAGAATCGGAGAGGAAAGGAATATGTGGAAAACACTGATAAGGAGAAGGGACAGGATGATAGGACATCTGCTAAGACATAAGGGAATGACTTCCATGGTACTAGAGGGAGCTGTAGAGGGCAAAAACTGTAGAGGAAGACAGAGATTGGAATATGTCAAGCAAATAATTGAGGACGTAGGTTGCAAGTGCTACTCTGAGATGAAGAGGTTAGCACAGGAAAGGAATTCGTGGCGGGCCGCATCAAACCAGTCAGTAGACCGATGAAAAAAAAAAGAGCTAGGCCAGTGAGTTGATCTTCTTCCCAGACGCCCCGGACACTGCACCCCACTTTTTCAGAGGAAAGCACGAAACAGGGGGACCGTTCTGAGCAGTTACCAGCCAGTGACCCGGAAATTGTCAGTGATGGCAGGGCAATTGATAGCTCTGAATTTTTTCGCATAATGTAACCGGTGCGAGATGGGATTCGGGTCTAATTTCATGGGAATCGCTAATGTAGAATGGCGAGCAGCTGCACTCGCAGAGTCTCAGATTCTATAAGCAGGGCCATCCGGCCAGAACGCGCTTCAAAGAATCCTTCTTTTATGCCGAAAAGTCACCTTCCAGGAGCATTATGCAAGGGGAAGTCGGTGATAGATAAAGATTTCGGCGTTCCGCTGAAATGTCCTGGCCGCATTGTATACAAGAATTCTTTTCTCTTTGTAAAGCGACGAGCTAATCTTCAACTGCGACTTTATATGGGGTGAATAACCTCTGGCCTAAAGTGGAGCCAAGGGTATTGACTGAAGAAACAAACGTAACTGAGGAGTAGGAGGGTAACTTCTAATTGCTTAAGAACTACGTGCTTGGGTTTATAACGATTGGTTAATGTTATAAGACTTTTGCAAGCATGAGAGATAGTTGTCTTGGTAGCAAAAATATCATTAGCCAGTATTTTACAGCAATTTTCATTGGCAGCATGAGAATTACGTGGACTTGTATAGTGGAGAAGGAGCTATCTGTTGGTAGAGATCGCATTACGGCACGAGACACGGAGCAGAAATTATTGAAGAAATAACATTTCTCCACTTTTTGACAATTTATGAGAGTTTCCTATTTTCATGATTATAGAGACAATACCTACAGTTTTATGTAGAAATAACATGTCTACCAGGTAGGATGTAAAATTTTAGTTTAGCCCAAAAACGACAGTTTTTCTTTTAAATAAATGCGTGAGATCATTGAAGAAAGCTTTCTACTGCGGGCAGCTTATCAGTTCAAAAATGTTCAGATGTGAGTGAAATCTTATGGGACTGAACTGCTAAGGTCATCAATCCCTAAGCTTACACACTACTTAACCTAGATTATCCTAAAGACAAACACACACACCCATGCCCGAGGGAGGACTCGAACCTCCGCCGGGATCAGCCGCACAGCCCATGACTGCAGCGCCTGAGACCGCTCGGCTAATCCCGCGCGGCGCAACTTACCAGTAACGTAATTAATATTCATAATTTGTGTGGCAATATTTCAGTATATATAACGCAGGAGAGGCTAGGGAAAGCCTGGATGAAATTCGCTCGTCCTGCACTATATTAATAGTTATTTACCTAGTTCTTCTACCAAGTTCCCACACATATTTTCTGATTGATGTCCGGGTCAGAACAATACTGTCATTAGATTTCTCCATTCCCTCATTACTACTGGAAGATTACAAAATGTACACCATTATATCCCCATACGTGGGCATTCTTTCATACCTTGTAGTGGTGATTTTGGTGTAATAAAGAGAAAGATTCGAGCACCAACCAGAATTTATTCTCTGAGTGAATACATAGAATTAACAGTAGCTTCGAACATGAACAACCGATTTACTGTTAAAATGGCACAGAGAACAGTCATTTTTGATTTTAATAATTGGTAGCCAAAATACTTAAAAAAATCAGCACTCTCAGTGAAGCCAATAGGAAGACGAGAGAAAAATATGAAAAAGCAACATTCCAATTAAGTTAATTTTTGGAGCTGTAATACGAACGGGATTTCGTCAGAGGAAAGAATTTCACTCATGGACTAGTTGTTCATAATTTTAAACTGTTGCTTTCTACGATCAACTGCCCATAGTTGTTACGTGCTCCTGCTTATCCAATGACATAAAGATATCACAGCCTACATACCAACAGAATATCGTTAATTTTGTGATGAATACTAACTACAGCTTCCACAACAGCTGGTGACAAATTATGTTGATAAAGCTCCCTACATAGATATAACATGTTATTTTTTATTTTCTCATTCTTTATTCAGTTTGTAACACTCCAGCTTTACAATGTAACAGAAATATAGTAAAACTATTTCAGTTTTATTTCAAATAACATATTCTGTATCTAAATTTGTGAGCCATAAACAATAATAATTATTTTGTTAACCATGAACCCCTGGCATAGGATAGGAAGAATGGGTCCCATAATGCCTTATCAATTTAAATATTTTCTGCAGTAAGAAATAAAGTTTCTAAATTCATTGCAGACTATTTAAACCGATTTAATGCCTTTTTTCCGAGTTATTACTGTTTATTTAAGAAACAGCTCTTCTCCACACATTTAAAAATTTCTGTAGGCTTTTGTATTGGGTTATCGAACAAGATGAAAAGTTTTTGCAATCAGAAGCAGATAATAAAAAAAAAAATTATCCATAGCTCTCCTCTCTAGATCATTTCTTACAGGATTTTTTTCTTTTTCTGGAAAATGCGACCGAATGGAGAAGTGTTGCATCAGAAACAAACGATTCACTTGGTCTAGAGACTTCGTCTTTGGACTCGATGAAGAGCTTATATGTCGCAGCCTGTGGCATAACATAGCGCCAACTACACTCCACGCATCTGAGTTCCAAGCAGGATGAGAGATCGGAGACTGGGCAAGCAGGGTACGAGATTTACTGTCATTTTTTATGTCGCACTGTTATGATTAACCACATTCGGAAAATCCTATACTTTTTTCAGGTGATTGTACGCTCACTCATGACTCAACGAGACAATTTAGTTCCATGTATAGTTTCTCAGTCTTCTGGCGAGTTCGGACAATCATCGTATTCGCAGATTAATCTTCCCGTGATCCACCTGCAGATTACGATCTTGTCCAATTCGCCTAACCAATCCAGACCATGAAGGGATATTCAAGTGTTAGATTAGTACTGTACCACGTCAACAAAAGTTTTGTTACTTTCTGTGTTATTTTCGATCGATTACAATCTGTAATGACGTGTTATTCACGTATGTCAGCAGGGACTTTCGTAATGAACAGGGATTAATGTGGACCAGCGTTTTCTTTCATAGTTACATGGACGTCCTGTTTGTTATCTTTTATGCTGTATATCACCTACGTCTCATGTTTGCAAGGGCCACCCCTGTTACCCATGTCCCATGTTTGCTAGGGCCTCTGACTTCTTAGTTATCTGTGACACAGTTTATAATGGAATGTGTATAAGTCCATGGGCAGTGATCTGTGCGCCAGTCCAATAGATGCGGATCGTTCTGACATCCACGGGTGTTCTGTAGACAGCTCAGCTGTACCCTCACAGTAGTAAACAAAACAAATGAAATAAATACACAATGAGACGAACTGAAGCGGCATTCTTATTCAGCGATTTATAATGCTCAGTTGAACTTGGTACAAACATTCAACAGCCAAGATCGCATAAACATTTCCTTATTTGAAACAACCGGTTTCGACAGACTTTGCTTTCATCTTCAGGTCTTAACATATCTTTATGAAACGTTATCATTTTACACTACTGGCCATTAAAATTGCTACACCACGAAGATGACGTGCTACAGACGCAAGACTTTACCGACAGAAAGAAGATGCTGTGAGATGCAAATGATTAGCTTTTCAGAGCATTCACACAAGGTTGGCTCCGGTGGCGACACCTATAACGTGCTGACATGAGGAAAGTTTCCAACCGAGTTCTCATACACAAACAGCAGTTGACCGGCGTTGCCTGGTGAAACGTTGTTGTGATGCCTCGTGTAGGGAGGAAAATGCCTACCATCACGTTTCCAACTTTGATAAAGGTCGGATTGTATCCTATCGCGATTGCAGTTTATGTATAGCGACACTGCTGCTCGCGTTGGTCGAGATCCAATGACTGTTAGCAGAATATGGGATCGGTGGATTCAGGAGGGTAATACGGAACGCTGTGCTGGATCCCAACGGCCTCGTATCACTAGCAGTCGAGATGACAGGCATCTTACCCGCATGGCTGTAACGGATCGTGGAGCCACGTCTCGATCCTTGAGTCAACAGATGGGGACGTTTGCAAGACAACAACGATCTGCACGAACAGTTCGACGACGTTTGCAGCAGCTTGGACTATTAGCTCGGAGACCTTGGTTACGGTTACCCTTAACGCTGCTTCATAAACAGAAGCGCCTGCGATGGTATACTCAACGACGAACCTGGGTGCAAGAATGGCAAAACGTCATTTTTTAGGATGAATCCAGGTTCTGTTTACAGCATCATGATGGTCGCATCCGTGTTTGGTGACATCGAGGTGAACGCACATTGGAAGCGTGTTTTCGTCATCGCCATACTGGCGTATCGCCTGGCGTGATGGTACGGGTTGTCATTGGTTACACGTATCGGTCACCTCTTTTTCTCACTGACGGCACTTTGAACAGTGGACGTTACATTTCAGATGTGTTACGACCCGTGGGTCTACCCTCCATTCGTTCCCTGCGAAATCCTACATTTCAGCAGGATAATGCACGACCGCATGTTGCTGGTCCTGTACGGTCCTTTCTGGATACTGAAAATGTTCGACTGCTGCCCTGGCCAGCACATTCTCCAGATCTCTCACCAATTGAAAACTTCTCGTCAACGGTGGCCGAGCAACTTGTTCGTCACAATACGCCAGTCACTACTCTCGATGAACTGTGGTATCGCGTTGAAGCTGCATTGGCAGCTGTACCTGTACACGCCATCCAAGCTCTGTTTGACTCAATTCTCAGGCGTATCAAGGCCGTTATTACGGCCAAAGGTGGTCGTTCTCGGTGCTGATTTCTCAGGATCTATGTACCGAAATTGCGTGAAAATGTAATCACATGTCAGTTTTAGTATAATATATTTGTCCAATTAATACCCGTTTATCATCTGCATTTCTTCAAGGTGTAGCAATTTTAATGGCTAGTAGTGTATTTTGGACCTCGAACCAAGAAGTGGATGAACACGTTTCATAACAAAAGGATGTTTAAGGACCTGAAGATGACAGAAAAGTCTGCCGAAACCGGTTGTTTGAAATACAGAAATACAGGTATTTATGCGATCTTGGCTACTGAATGTATTTTGCAAGTAAAACAGGAATAAGAAAATTCGGTCACGTGAACATTACGGATAGTGGTACTTCGTTCTTAGTAGGGTGCAACGTCCTCACTTGCTGGACACAAGGTTGGTAAGGAGTCCATGTGGTAGGACGTTCCACTTGTCCACGAGCGTGGTTGACCACTGCTGGATGGTCTTTGGTGCACTTGGATATGCTGCAATGCTTTTCCCTGACGCATCCCATAAGGTCGGTGTAATTTAAGTTGGAGGAATGGGCAGGCCAGTCCATTCGCCGCATATCCTCTCGATCCAAGGGCTCCTCCAACTGCGCTGTTCGATGCGGTCGCGCACTGTCAACCATAAAAAAATAGTCACGGTCGAATACACCTATGAAAGAACGGATCTGGGGAAGGAGTACAGTGTCACAAAGTTGGCCAGTGAGTGGAACGTCTACAAGCTTTCTACAAAAAATTATCTGTATGTGGGAAAACTGAATCTGCTGATTTCAAAATTTTCTCCTCATGATACGTGTGCTTCAGAAATCGTATTTAACAGCTGGGAAAAACTGGCTGCTGGTTGGTCCTGTGTTGCGCGTGTGAATAGTGTCGTGAAATATAACTTTAAACGTCATGAAATGCGAAATCTGAAATGAAGAAAATGAATCTAACTAAATACCAAAAGAAAGTGACTGTGTGCTCAGTTAAAACTACATAACTAAAACTCAATACCGAAGTATATTATGAACGTTGCGTGATATGAAGTACAATGTTTGACATGGAATTTAAACAAAAATAAATTACTGCTTTACTCAGAAGAAAATAATTGTTTGAAATTACTAGTCCTGTTAGGTGCAAAATAGTCTGTTTGTTGGCTTGCTGGCACAACACCTAGCATTCGTTACAACACAGCGTTTCCTCAAGAATTCAAGGTGCGATCTGTCCTGAAATAAAACTGACTTACTTCTTGCTCAGCATGATGTTTTTGTGTCTGGAATACTGACGTTCTCGAATGAAAATTAAAAAAAGGTTCAAATGGCTCTGAACACTATGGGACTTAACATCTGAGGTCATCAGCCCCCTAGAACTTAGAACTACTTAAACCTAACTAACCTAAGGACATCACACACATCCATGCCCGAGACAGGATTCGAACCTGCGGCCTTAGCAGTCGCGCGGTTCCAGACTGAAGAGCCTAGAACCGCTCGGCCACAGCGGCCGGCGAGAAAATACAAATCAGCAGATGCAGATGAAAATAATCTACTCACTATTTAACTCTTTCTTTTCTTTTCTAGCGGACCATTTGCCAATGGAAGAAGGAAAAAATATGAAACTGCTTCGTGATGTACGCTTCGTCACACAGAGTTATGTAATAAGTGTGGTCGGTCATGTCAGGGTACAGCGTCACACAACAGAAAGAAATTATCTTGCTGAGAATTATGAACAACCTACATTCGTACCAAAATGTACAATTCGCAGTAGCCTACTCATGCTTGGAACACAAACTTCCACCTGGGTCTGCTATACCGGTTGCACAGTAGTTCTGATTACTCGCATGTCGTGCGGCGTCTCTAATACCATTAGGAGAATTACGTTCCTGGTATACAGTTCCTGGATTAGTGATTACAGATAATGCGACAAAGGGCTGCTGTTTTCTCCGAGAAAGTGTTTTCATCCATTGTTAATGCCCTGCAGTCACGAGAGGCGCATGAACTTTAATTTAGTCAGAAAAGAATAAACACGGCAAGTGTGATCGTAACCTAAATTACGTAAATTGTATATGGAGGACGACTGAAACATGTACGCGATCCGCGATTTTTCGTTTACTATTTCATTTATTCAACCCGTCGATTAATTAGTGAGTCCCTCAACAACGTCCAGAAGTGCACACCTTCTTAGACACATGAGAATTTTGCTTGTGGTTCAGTGAAGGCTCGTCAGCATCAGGTACGAAAGTCAGAAAAAAATTTACCTGTCTTCTGTTACTAAATACGATGAGTATGTTGACGCTTTATTTTTCATGCTGTTCATTCTTGATAGATTAATGCCCTCCCAATATTTGCCATCCTGTACCAATATATTTACTTCTAAGTACTTGCTATAGATCATTACTTCATTTTTTTCTATTCTTGCTGTTTTTACTTGTAACAATTCCGCCACTGAAGCTTAATTCAAGGTACTTTGCATACACTTGACTTATCAGTCCTTTCGTCTACCGATCATTTTCCATACAAGTTTCTTGCCTTTTATTGTCTTTCTGCTGTATTCTTTGGCGACATAAGTTTCACCTCTTACTGGGTACCACACTTCAAATTTCAGTTTTCATGTTTTTTCAAGGTGTCCACGTTTCATATCCGTGCACTGTTTTGCTCGTAATGTTCAGTTCCGGAAACTTTCAACATAATGTTACCGAAGTGTAAACAGTAGACTCCACTTGCTTCAGTTAGGCTTTTTTGTGCGCTGCTTTCTCATATCAGCGTCCTTCTGTAAATGCTCTTCTTAAATTACTAGATACGTCTCACTTCTCTCTTCGTCGTCGGCAACAGGTTATGACATTTAACTTAAATTCCCTTTCTCTTATTATCTCACTTCACTTTATTCCTAATCAATTATTGTGTTATGGCTACGGCTCATGTCATTTAACTGTTCTACGAACTTTAGTTTTCCATCAGCCCTGAGTAAAGTATCAACTGCGAAATCTTCAAATACGCTCTCTTTTTTAATATTTCTTTTATCCCTATAAATGGTTTCTGTACGTAAAAATCTAACACCAATGGGCAGAAACAACGTACCATTTACCATTTTAGCGCGAGTAGCCTACACTTTCTGCTTTACGCATCACACTCTTTTAAAGATGTGAATACTTGCTCTTGTGTCTTGAATACTATATGCTCATAAGTCTTAAGTTCAGGTTTTCCAGACGATGACATACAGTCGAAACTCAATATTTTAGTTGCTCTCTATTGGCCAAGACAAAAAAATGACATGTATAAAAACTCAGAAAAAAATGTCGGACCCGAAGATGGTAACAGAGTCTTGCCGGAACCGTTATCGAAATAAATGCTTTACTTGGGTTTTTGAAGTTTTCTTCTGAATCTGTTACACTGTAGGTCGCCCCCATTCTGGCACAATGTCAGGAATATATAATCTTTTATAAAAGCTGTGGATCACAAAAAAGGACATTTTATGAAACTCGAAATATACAGCCTGACAAAGAAAGAAAAGAATAAAAGCTAGTAATAAAATTTGAAGAAAAAAGAATCACTAGGAATGGGACTAGGTAACAAAATGAAACTTCACGGGTTGAGAGGGGTTGTGTTATTATTTCAGAGATTAAGAACTTGAGACAAATTTACCAAGAATTTGGCAGTATGAGTTGACTTATCAACAAGGCTTGAATGCACGCTTTGATTCGGTTGAGAAGGGTGCCATAAAGTCGTTGTATCCTCTCCTGGGACAAACTGGCCCACAAATGTTGTAACTGGTCCTTGATATCTCAGACACTGGCACTGGTGTTGAAGTTCGAGCTGGTCACACTTATTATGCTGTGTCGGGAAAGATCTGGGAAGTAACTATCACTGGATGAAACTGACATTTCGGCGACAGTTACAGTGCGTCTACAGAGTAATAGTTGCTTCTACAATATGGCGCTGCATCACACACAGAAAAAAATTATAAACGCCTCAGTGGAGACTGTGTAATCGGACAGCACTATAAGATTATTTTCCACACCCTTAAATCATGTAGATACAAAACCTCAAGTACCCAATGCAAGTGAATGTGCTTACAGAAAGGAGCCCGACTGAGAAAAAAGAGAAAAATCATTCGAAAACATCTTACACTAAAAACCGTCTGAAGATGGTTACTACAGATAAAGAAACTACGAGGAACGTTACAGAAAAACGTCTCAGACCTAATTTGGGACGTAAGTGTTACATATTTTCCCATATGAAACGAATGAGAGAACACAAACGAACCAAAGAAGTTGTTCGTTATTTCAAAACCAGAATCCAAATAAAATGATCTCTGACAGTCAAATAGATCAAAGGGGGGCTACATCAGTCGCACGAATTCAAAATAGAGGAATATTCAGAACAAAAATCAAACAATTTCCGCGGTTTAGAGAAGAAAATAAAGGCAAATGTCGAAGAATTTTCACTCATGGAAAGAGAAGACAACAGAACGAAACAACGAGAAAAGTTCAAAAAGAAAAAGAGTCCAGCTGGAAGAATGGATAACAAATAATGATTTCATGTGGTCCAGAGTTGGTCGAATGTGAATCACGAAGAAACGCTACGTCAGTCACCAAAAAATTATTTTCACTCAAACGTTTTATCAATTTAATCTCAATATTTTTAGATGATCCATTTTCACAACAAGCTCTGGCAATATTTGACACGCCCGATAGTGAAGTATCACAGCTTCTCACTTAAACATATACAGGTAGTGCCAGACTGCTCTAAAAGCATCAAAGTGCATTAATCTGTTCTAATTTCTTAATGTTAACAATACTGAACATGTACATTAACTTTTTAAATTACTTTTTATTTAGTTAAATTAAAACAGTTATCAAGATTTAGAATACAATTGTACGAGTATTCTACGAATGTTGGTGGATTCTTCTGTTGTTTGTAACATTACCGAGGGAAATGTAATGAACTACTTACCCTATTGCGAAGAATGCACCTTAAAAAGCAAACTGAGCGAAACAATAAAAAGAAAGTTCTATACTTCTTAGACAGCGCTGCTTTGTTCTAGGTGATGGTGATCGATTCGTTACATGGAACGTAATGCTTGTAGGTGTTCTTTGTGATATTCGAGGAGGTAACAAGGTTTACGCTATTCGTGTTCTTCCGTTTCTATAATCAGAATTTGACAGAGCTTCGAAATATTTGCTAGCAAATAAGACGGAAAACATAAATAACATTTCTTCGGAATTTCTTAAATCATTAGGGGGAACTGTTAACCAAGCATCTACACAAACCGATGGGTAGAATTTACGAAACTGGAAAAATACCATCAGACTTTCGGGAAAACATAATCCACACAATTCCGAAAGTAGAAAAAGCCGGAAAAATGCAAGAATTGTCGCAAAATTAGCTTAACTTCCCTCGCAAGCAAGTTGCTGACAAGAAGAATGGACAAGAAAACTGACGATTTCTTAAATGATGCTCAGTTTGCATTTAGGTAAGATAAAGGCAACTGAGAGAGAATTCTGAAACTGGACAAAGATAATGTAAGCAAAACTACTGAAAAATTAAGAGACGTTAACCGGATTCGTCCCCCCCCCCCCCCATGAACCATGGACCATGCCGTTGGTGGGGAGGCTTGCGTGCCTCAACGATACAGATAGCCGTACCGTAGGTGCAACCACAACGGAGGGGTATCTGTTGAGAAGCCAGACAAACGTGTGGTTCCTGAAGAGGGGCAGCAGCCTTTTTAGTAGTTGGAGGGGCAACAGTCTGGATGATTGACTGATCTGGCCTTGTAACACTAACCAAAACGGCCTTGCTGTGCTGGTACTGCGAACGGCTGAAAGCAAGGGGAAACTACAGCCGTAATTTTTCCCGAGGGTATGCAGCGTAAAGCTGGTTAAATGATGATGGCGTCCTCTTGGGTAAAATATTCCGGAGGTAAAATAGTCCCCCATTCGGATCTCCAGGCGGGGACTACTCAGGAGGACGTCAAAAATGGCTCTGAGCACTATTGGACTTAACATCTGTGGTCATCAGTCCCCTAGGACTTAGAACTACTTAAACCTAAGGACATCACACACATCCATGCCCGAGGCAGGATTCGAACCTGCGACCGTAGTAGTCGCGCGGTTCCGGACTGAGCGCCTTAACCGCGAGACCACCGCGGCCGGCTAAGGAGGACGTCGTTATCAGGTGAAAGAAAACTGGCATTCTACGGATCGGAGCGTGGAATGTCAGATACCTTAATCGGGCAGGCAGGTTAGAAAATTTAAAAAGGGAAATGGCTAGGTTAAAGTTAGATATAGTGGGAATTAGTGACGTTCGGTGGCAGGAGGAACAAGACTTCTGGTCAGGTGAATACACGGTTATAAACACAAAATCAAATAGGGGTAATGCAGGAGTAAGTTTAATAATGAATAGGAAAATAGGAGTGCGGGTAAGCTGCTACAAACAGCATAGTGAACGTATTATAGTGGCCAAGATAGACACTAAGCCCATGGCTACTACAGTAGTACAAGTTCATATGCCAACTAGCTCTGCAGATGACGAAGAAATTATTCAGGTAGTGAAGGGAGACGAAAATTTAATAGTCATGGGTGACCGGAATTCGACAGTAGGAAAAGGGAGAGAAGGAAACATAGTAGGTGAATACGGATTGGGGCTAAGAAATGAAAGAGGAAGCCATCTGGTAGAATTTTGCACAGAGTATAACTTAATCACAACTAACACTTGGTCCAAGAATCATAAAAAGAGGTTGTATACATGGAAGAATCCTGGAGATACTAAAAGGTATCAGATAGATTATATAATCGTAAGAAAGAGATTTAGGAACCAGGTTTTAAATTGTAGGACGTTTCCAGGGGCAGATGTGGACTCTGACCACAATCTATTGGTAATGAACTGTAGATTAAAACTGAAGAAATTGCAAAAAGGTGGGAATTTAAGGAGATGGGACCTGGATAAACTGACTAAACCAGAGATTGTACAGAGGTTCAGGGAGAGCATATGGGAACAATTGACAGGAATGGGGGAAAGAAATACAGTAGAAGACGAATGGGTAGCTCTGAGGGATGAAGTAGTGAAGGCAGCAGAGGATCAAGTAGGTAAAAAGACGAGTGCTAGTAGAAATCCTTGGGTAACAGAAGAAATATTTAATTTAATTGAAGAAAGGAGAAAATATAAAAATGCAGTAAATGAAGCAGGCAAAAAGGAATACAAACGTCTCAAAAATGAGATCGACAGGAAGTGCAAAATGGCTAAACAAGCATGGCTAGAGGACAAATGTAAGGATGTAGAGGCTTATCTCACTACGGGTAAGATAGATACAGCCTACAGGACAATTAAAGGGACCTTTGGAGAAAAGAGAACCACTTGTATGAATATCTAGAGTTCAGATGGAAACCCAGTTCTAAGCAAAGAGGGGAAAGCAGAAAGGTGGAAGGAGTATATAGAGTGTCTATACAAGGGCGATGTACTTGAGAACAATACTATGAAAATGGAAGAGGATGTAGATGAAGATGAAATGGGAGATACGATACTGCGTGAAGAGTTTGACAGAGCACTGAAAGACCTGAGTCGAAACAAGGCCCCGGGAGTAGACAACATTAGAAATACTGACGGCCTTGGGAGAGCCAGTCCTGACAAAACTCTACCATCTGGTGAGCAAGATGTATGAGACAGGCGAAATCCCCTCAGACTTCAAGAGGAATATAATAATTCCAATCCCAAAGAAAGCAGGTGTTGACAGATGTGAAAATTACCGAACTATCAGTTTAATAAGTCTCAGCTGCAAAATACTAACGAGAATTCTTTACAGACGAATGGAAAAACTGGTAGAAGCCGACCTCGGGGAAGATCAGTTTGGATTCCGTAGAAATGTTGGAACACGTGAGGCAATACTGACCTTACGACTTATCTTAGAAGGAAGATTAAGGAATGTCAAAAATACGTTTCTATCGTTTGTGGACTTAGAGAAAGCTTTTGACAATGTTGACTGGAATACTCTTTTTCAAATTCTAAAGGTGGCAGGGGTAAAATATAGGGAGCGAAAGGCTATTTACAATTTGTACAGATACCAGATGGCAGTTATAAGAGTCGAGGGACATGAAAGGGAAGCAGTGGTTGGGAAGGGAGTGAGACTGGGTTGTAGCCTCTCCCCGATGCTATTCAATCTGTATATTGAGCAAGCAGTAAAGGAAACAAAAGAAAAGTTCGGAGTAGGAATTAAGATCCACGGAGAAGATATAAAAACTTTGAGGTTCGCCGATGAAATTGTAATTCTGTCAGAGACAGCAAAGGACTTGGAAGAGCAGTTGAACGGAATGGACAGTGTCTTGAAATGAGGGTATAAGACGAACATCATCAAAAGCAAAACGAGGATAATGGAATGTAGTCGAATTAAGTCGGGTGATGCTGAGGGAATTAGATTAGGAAATGAGACACTTAAAGTAGTAAAGGAGTTTTGCTATTTGGGGAGCAAAATAACTGATGATGGTCGAAGTAGAGAGGATATAAAATGTAGACTGGCAATGGCAAGGAAAGCGTTTCTGAAGAAGAGAAATTTGTTAACATCGAGTATAGATTTAAGTGTCAGGAAGTCGTTTCTGAAAGTATTTGTATGGAGTGTAGCCATGTATGGAAGTGAAACATGGACAATAAATAATTTGGACAAGAACAGAATAGAAGCTTTTGAAATGTGGTGCTACAGAAGAATGTTGAAGATTGGGTGGGTAGATCACGTAACTAATGAGGAGGTATTGAATAGGATTGGGGAGAAGAGAAGTTTGTGGCACAACTTGACTAGAAGAAGGAATCGGTTGATAGGACATGTTCTGAGACATCGAGGGATCACCAATTTAGTATTGAAGAGCAGCGTGGAGGGTAAAAATCGTAGAGGGAGACCAAGAGATGAATACACTAAGCAGATTCAGAAGGATGTAGGTTGCAGTAGGTACTGGGAGATGAAGGAGCTTGCACAGGGTAGGTTAGCATGGAGAGCTGCATCAAACCAGTCTTAGGACTGAAGACCACAACAACAGGAACCGGATTCGTTGACATAGGAAAAGCATTCGACAGTGTAAAATGGTGCAAGATCTTAGGAATTCTAAGGAATATCTGTACAAGAACCACGATGGAAAAATAATAATGAGAGATAAAGAACGAATTGCTCATATTCAAAAAAATACAATGAAGTTAGCTTTCCCTCCCTGCTGTTCAATCTATACTTCGAAGAAGCAGTGATGGAAATAAAAGACATGTTTAGCAGAGAATTAAAAATTCGGGGTGAAAGAACTCAGTGATAAGATTCGTTGATGTCGATGCTGTACCCTGTAAAAGTGAGGAAGATTTGCATGGTCTGTTAAACGAAAAGTGTAAAGAGGGCTAACTATGAATGTAGGGTAAACCGAAAAAAACCCAGGTGTAATGAGACGTAACAGAAATGTGATAAGGAACAAACTTATCAATATTTGGGAAGACGAAGCACAAAAAGTGAAGGATATCTGCTACCGTCGAAGAAAAGTAACACATGTCGGATGAAGCATGCAGGACGTAGAAAGCAAAATAGAAAAGAATAATAGTGCTTTCGTTGCCAGAAGATGTCTGCTGGTATGACTTAGATGTTAACTGTACCGCACACGTCCTTAAGACATGTAACCTTTTTTTAAGCTTCATAACATTGATTACCGTGCTCAAGAGCAACAACTTGGCAACTATCCTTTTTTTAATAACTGCACTCGTTTACATTACTTCTCGAAGACAATTAGTGCATATTACTTGTCGAAGATATTTCACATTTATGAAATTCATTACCCTTTCACTGTAGTGCTAAAACAAAATAAAGTATTAACGTGAGTTAAATCGATGTTAAATCAACACTGAAGCGGTACATAAAATTTCAAACTCAATCACCAGTAGCCAAAAACCCAAGGATTAGCGACAGTTTGGTTATAAACAGGCATACAGTCTTTTATATAGCGTCAACATTAATTTTATGTATTGTGAACAGCCACACTAAAGGGACGGATTCCTGGCTGGATGCGGAGGAAAAAAGATCCTTTGAACGTGTGTCCGGAAACGTATCGTTACCACGATGGATGGATCCGACGAATGAAAGTTCCTCTGACCACGTGCCGTGTATTCCTTGTGCTTTGCAGGCTATGTGATGGACGCAGCGTACTGTAAGCAACGGAATGGTCCTGTATTCATGCCGGGAACAATCCGAGATCGTATCTGTGTACGGCCAGGCAGATGAAAATGATTAAGAGGCAGCACGGCCGTACCAAAACAAGTACCGCCAGAGACACCAACCATATCACACAACATTTCAAGCCCTTTTTGGGCGTTTCTGTGATCATGGGTCCTTTCAGACAAACGAACGCGCAGGGAGGAGGCGGGTTCTTCGTACACCAGATTTGGGGAACAGCGTTCTACCGGATATGCTGCTTATCGATCGTTTCCTTCAGCTTGACCCGAATACAAACACCATCTCGGCTTGAATGAAATTTCCACTCTGTACGGGAGTGTGCACTGATACCAAACTTCCTGGCAGATTAAAACTGTGTGCCGGACCGAGAATCGAACTCGAGACCTTTGCCTATCACGGGCAAGTGCTCTGCCATCTGAGCTCAGATGGTAGCACTTGCCCGCGAAAGGCAAAGGTCTCGAGTTCGAGTCTCAGTCCAGCACAGTTTTACTCTGCCAGGAAGATTGGTATCAGCGCACACTCCCCTGCAGAGTGGAAATTTCATTCTGGAAACATCTCCCAGGCTGTGGCAAAGCCATGTCTCCGCAATATCCTTTCTTCCAGGAGTACTAGTTCCACAAGGTTCGCAGGAAAGCTTCTGTGAAGTTTGGAGGGTAGGAGACGAGGTACTGGCTGAATTAAAGCTGTCCGCAGCTCGTGGTCGTGCGGTAGCGTTCTCGCTTCCCGCGCCCGGGTTCCCGGGTTCGATTACCGGCGGGGTCAGGGAATTTCTCTGCCTCGTAATGACTGGGTATTGTGTGATGTCCTTAGGTTAGTTAGGTTTAAGTAGTTCTAAGTTCTAGGGGACATAACCATAGATGTTAAGCCCCATAGTGCTCAGAGCCATTTGAACGATTTTTGAATTAAAGCTGTGAGGATGGGTCGTAAGCCGTGCTTGGGTAGCTCAGATGGTAGAGCACTTGCCCGGGAAAGGCAAAGGTCCCGAGTTCGAGCCTCGGTCCGGCACACAGTTTTAATCTGCCAGGGAGTTTCACCATCTCGGCTTGTTCCCAACAGCGCCGTCTACCGTTACCATGACGCATTTCCGGACACACGTTCATCGGACCTTTATTCCTCTATTACCAGTCAGGAATACGCACCTGTAGTTTTTCGGTTTTATTAATCTTCATCCTATTGGTCGTAACAGTCGTCGTACAAGATGCTTTTACTATATATTGAAAATTGCGTTTAAACATTCCGGAGGTGGTACGCAATTCGCATCAGTTTACGAATAAGGGATTCGGAAGCAGTTCGATTACATTAAAAAGAACGCGTCCACAAATCGCGATTTCTTTTTTCCTTGCTAATGTTTTTGCTTGCAGAATGTAAAAGCAGGAATGCTTCCAATAGCTCGCTTTCGTCCATTTCGCGACAATACTGCGGCACGTGTAAAGACTTGTGGCCCGGAAAAGTACTCCCGCAAACACTGTCGAGCAACAGTGGCCACCGACGTAGCTGTATATGTGGTCTGCAGCTCGAGTACTCGGTAGAACTGCCGGCACCGAGCGAGGTACACCGTAGTTAGCACACTGGGCTCGCATTCGGAAGGACGGTTCAAATGCGCGTCCGGCTATTCTGAGTTAGGTTTCCCATGATCTAGCTAAATTGTGTAAGGCAAATGTCCATTTTCTTCCTCGTGTTTGTGCACCTTCTCTAATGACTTCGCTGTCGACTGAACGTTGTACATGCAACTCCGCCCCCTCTCCCTCTTAAAGTGCTTCCGACAATACTGCAATGCAATTTCTATGCATATGTAACCGTACCTAGAGAGCATCTCACTATTTCGACTAAAATAAGCCGGCCGCTGTGGCCCAGCGGTTCTAGGCGCTTAGTCCGGAACCGCGGGACTGCTACGGTCGCAGGTTCGAATCCTGCCTCGGGCATGGATGTGTGTGATGCCCTTAGGTTAGTTAGGTTTAAGTAGTGCTGAGTTCTAGGGGACTCATGACAGTAGAAGTTAAGTCCCATAGTGCTCAGAGCCATTTGAACCATTTAGTTAGGTTTAAGTAGTTCTATGTTCTAGGGGACTGATGACCTTAGATGTAAGTCCCATAGTGCTCAGAGCCATTTGAACCATCTGACTAAAAGAACTTCGGGATATTGGGTGGCATCATTCCAGACTACTAAAGCAAATGAACTGCCGACGTTTCGACCGACTTGCTGAGGGCCTCTTCAGGCGTCTCAATACCCCAAATTATTTTACACTGATGGAAAGGAAAATCACAACACGAAGCAGTAGCGCCACTATAAGGATGCGATTTAGGTTTGCTTTGAATACAAGCTGAACCGCTGTGAGCGTTAGTTACGTTTGCGATTGGCCGTGGCGAGTTCATGATAGTCAAGAATGCGTGTTAGGCGACAAAGACGCCATTATCACCATCTCACTGAGTTTTAGCGAGGTCACGTAACAGGGCTCCGAGGAGCTGGATGTTCCTTTCTGCGATACTGCAGAAAGACTTAGAAAAAATGTTCAACTGTGTGTGAAATCTTATGAGACTTAACTGCTAAGGTCATCAGTCCCTAAGCTTACACACTACTTAAGCTAAATTATCGTAAGGACAAACACACACACATCCATACCCGAGGGAGGACTCGATCCTCCGCCGAGACCAGCCCACAATCCGTGACTGCAGCCACCTAGACCGTTCGGCTAATCCCGCGCTGTAAAGACTTACAGGAATGCAGCCACTGTACATGAGTGCTGCTTGCAGTGGTCACGAGAATGTATGGTCGCAAGAAGACCGGGGCTGTGAGCGGCCACGGGGCACTACTGAGAGGGAAGACCATCGTATTAGGCCTATGGCCCCGGCGCATCATACTGCATCTGAAGCTGCAATTTGAGCAGCTGTTGGAAACACAGTGACACAAAGAACAATTACAAATCGGTTACTTCAGTGGTGGTGAACGAGAGCCCTTTGGAGGACAGGGTGGAGGTCTGTTTTTTATGATTAAAGCTAGTTCTCCCACCGTGTCAGTGATGGACATGTGTTGGTTAGAAGGAGGCCAGTTGAGGTCCTGCAATCAGCCTGTTTGCATGCTAGGGACACTGGAGCTACACCTGGAGTTGTGGTCTGGGTTGCGATTTCAAATAACAGTGGTTAACTCACGCACCCTGGCTGTAAATTTGTATGTCAGTCTGGTGACTCGACCTGTTGTGCTGCCATTCACGAACACCTTTCCAGGTGATGTTTTCCAAGAGGATAACACTTGCCCACCTGTCGCTGTTGTAGCCCAACATGCTCTACAGATTGACGAAATGTTGCTTCGACTTGCTCGATCATTAGATCCGTCTGCAATCGAGCACATCATCGGACGACAACTCCAGCGTCATCCACAAACAGCATTAACCACCCCTGTGTTGACCTACCAGGTGCAACCGGCATGGAAGTCAATCCCACAACGTGCTATCCGGCATCTGTACAACACAATACATGCTCATTTGCATGCTTACATTAAATCTTCTTGGGCTAAACCAGTTATTAATGGATTATCTTGAACTTACATTAACGTGTGATCTTGCAATGTTAATCATTTAAATATTTTACCTAGACAATTGTATTCTCGAAATTTCATTGGACTAAATTAATTATTTTTTGGTGTTGCGATTTTTTCCCGCTACTGCATTCAAAATTGTGGTGTCTTGCCCTCTCGTCTCTAATAGGGTGCCAACGGGATGCAGTGTTCTCGGAATGCTATACAACAATTTCAAACAACATTAATTGTTTTATTTCCAGAAAGCAAATTCATAATACTTAACTTTTACTTCTCAAATGCCGCTAGCGAGAAATGGTTCAAATGGCTCTGAGCACTATGGGACTTAACATCTGAGGTTATCAGTCCCCTATAACTTAGAACTACTTAAACCTAACTAACCTAAGGACGTCACACACATCCATGCCCGAGGCAGGATTCGAACCTGCGACCGTAGCAGTCGCGCGGTTCCAGGCTGAAGCACCTAGAACCGCTACGCGACAGCGGCCGGCCGCTAGCGAGAGGCGACATGAAAACAAATACATTTCTTCCTATACACCAAGTCCATGGAACCACTTGATAGGGATCTGAACAGCGAAGCCAATCTTGTGCGACCGAGACTGGCATGAGCTGCGTTTATATGCAGCTGTTGCAGGGGGCGCGTGGGTCGCGGCGCGGTCCGATTCCGCGCACCATTGGCCGCCGATCCTTCACTGCCTTCTCTGGTCTTTCGTTTCGCATCTTCGTTCCGGCGTTTGCGGTTACGCGAGAACAAAAACAACACCTGCTGTGGAAGCCTATGAACTAGCATCTCGCTACTGCTCGCTGAGCGACCCATAACTTTTGAGTTGTTTTCAGAGTAATTCGTGAAAAGTGGCACTGCTGTTTTTGTAAACTCTCATTTTCAGGCAGATAGGAAATTAGAATGAATGTCCGCTACGGTAGCTGTGGGATCAGCGAGACATATTATGAACCATATGGGTCGGAGATTTTCTGCTCTCGGGGATTAAGTGTTGTGGTTTCCTTACCTTCGTATCGTCATAGCTAACAAGATTAACGTCTCCTAATATACTCTCGTACCGTCTTTCCATTATTGACATTGCTGAATGGGCAGGTAGCGAAAAAAAAAACTTAGTTAGTTTACGAAAAGCATTCTTTAACTTCCTGTTTATTTCTGTTATTGACCGTCAAGTCACTGCCTTCAAACGGCATAAACACAAAAACTCAATAGGTTTTTATGACTACATCGTTAAGTTGTGCAGTTTTCTTTCCCTTTGTTGGTACATCACATTGGCTTCGAAACAATTGATTTTCAAACAGTCTCATTTGCTGGTTGTTGAAAGTTATCTACACTAGATGAAAACAATACGATTACATCTGCGTCTCCGTTTATAGTGAAAAGCTGAAGAAAACGTGGTTCCCTTGACACACATTCCTTCCTCGTCTTTCTCAATCAATGACCGGAAGTCCTCCTCTAGGACTGTTGAGAACAGTTCAGGTGTTAGGGAATACCCTTGTCTAATTCATATTCCACTTCTAAAGTTTATCACTATCCAGTGCAAACTGTAGGACTGTTGAGAACCGTTACGGTGTTATGGAATATTCTTATCTGATTCATATTCCATTTCTATATTTTGTCACTATCCAATGCAAAGTCTAGCATTTAGATAGACAAAATCTGACAAAAAATGTGAAGCTCCCACACAGAAGACGGGGTCGGATGTCAACGTAACTTTGTACATGTACAAGCTGTCAATTGGTACATACATGGTTAGAGTTGCAGCAGGAAGAATAGCGACCAGAGTAAATAAGTTTTGTTAATGTTTAATGTTGATACCATATCTTCTAAGGTATGTACGGAGTGTGGGCAGCGTCAGATATTTGGTGATCACAATGAAGGACACAGGTATGCCGTGCATTCATGTGAGACAGTTCTATTAGCACCTGAGAGGACCTCAGTGTTGACCTCCATGAGGCTGGCAGGTGGAATCTTGTAATGGCCAGATCTGTTGGGGTATTCGAATGTGATAGTGGCCCGCTGTCGGACAGCGTGGGAACGTTGTGGAAGAGAAACCTGTCGTCAAGGTTTCGATCGACCACGTCTGGCAATCACAAATGGTTCAAATGGCTCTGAGCACTATGGGACTTAACAATTGAGATCATCAGTCTCCTAGAACTTAGAACTACTTAAACCTAACTAACCTGAGGACATCATACACATCCATGCCCGAGGCAAGACCCGAACCTGCGACCGTAGCGGTCACGCGGTTCCAGACTGAAGCGCCTAGAACCGCTTGGTCACACCGGCCGGCGCCTGGCGATCACAAGGAAGGATCGCAGCACTGTGCACCAAGTACGTCACAACCGCTTCACCTCTAGACCTAACTTCCGAAAGTAAACAACGGACTCCCTGCATCATTCAGTGTCACCCTGTCTATTGGTCGGAGACTAACAGCAGCTGGACGGGGGCTCCTATTAATACCACAACACAAACGGTTCTGCAAGCTTGCAGTTGTGCCGTGACCGCAAACATTGACTGCTGATGAGTGTGTTGCGTAAGTGAAGATTCGCAGTTATGCACTAGCCCAGATAACATTGTTGGCGTTGATGCCGACGACCAGGGGAAGGGTCCCATTCTTCCACATACGCGCAGTGGTCTTACCCATGACATCACGGTGCAGGGAGCCATCGGGTGTGACTTACGGTGACTTACGGTGACTGATGGAACCCTCATGGCACAACGATTTGTCACGAATATGCTGAGCCCGCATGTGCTACCTCTCATTTGGCAGTACCGTGGTGCCTCGTTTCAATAGGACAGTGCTCGTCCGCACATAGTACGTGTCTCTATGAACTGTCTTCGTGATACTGAGGTACTCCCGCAGCTAGCAAGATCCCCCAGATCCATCCCCGATGGAAATGTGTGCGACCAGCTCAGACGTCGACCCATTCCCCGTGCCAGGATCCATGATATCAAGGATTAGTTTCGAAAATTTTGGGGCGGCTTTTCACAGAAACGGATATAACGCCTTTATGAGAACTTTCGCAACCAAATCAGTGAATGTATTCAGGCCAGAATGCGTGCAACGTCGTGCTGATAAGTATGCATTTTTTCTTCTTTTTAGTGAATTGGGCAGTAACTCATATTAACTGCCTCGTTCTGTTAGTTTATTCCTTACCCTGTTCAAAATTTAGTATTTTTTGCTGTGCGTTTGGTGATAATTATGATGAGTGTCTTGTTAGCGGGGTGTTCAACATGTAATGCAACTCATTTTTGCCCTCGGCCAATTTCGGTAGAAAAATGCAGAATTTGTTGTGAGACATACTGCAACATTCCCGCTTCAGCCGGTAGTTTCATGAAGTTCCAGTTGGCGGCGCTATACGTAGCCATCAAAATAGCGTCTCTAATGCAGGTGCGTTCCAAGCGGACGGCTGTCTTTGGCTTCCTTTTGGCGGAAAACCGCAGCATCGTAGATATTCACAGGCGCTTGCAGAATGTCTACGGAGACGTGGCGGTGAACAAAAGCACGGCGAGTCGTTGGGCGAGGCGTACGTCATCATTGCAGCAAGGTTTCGCAAACTGCCAGATCTGCAGCATACCGGCCGGCCCTACACAACTGTAACCCCCGCAATACTGGAACGTGCGGACACTCTCATTCTAGGTGATCTTTGTATCACAATCAAAGCCCCCTCCTGCACAACTGGATGTATCCGTCGGTAGTGCTGACACACGTGTCCTCCAGTTTTGGTTCTCAAATGACTGTGCCGCTGCGTTCCTCGTCACTTAACAGAAGACCATAAAGGGTATGAAACGTCCCCTTTTTAACAATTATACACGAGACTGTGCTTATCCTGACACACAATATTTTGTTAGCGCAACGCAATCTGACTTTCCAAAATCCCTACAAAAGAATGGCCCTGACTAACATTAACCTATACCTTTCACATATCACTTACCTCACAAAAAATCTTCGCTACTCAAGCTACTGCAATACAGCGAGCGCCACTACTGCCAGCTAAATAAAAGATTCAAACTACTGAAGGCACTAACTACTGATAGGCATAGTCAGCAAATGAAAGATTTTGATAGAGAACAAACAATGTATTTACCTTAATAATGTTGAAAACTTATAATATACATAGCAGTTCATGACATCCAATTTTAAAAATTTCAAAACTCCGCCATCTCTCTCTCCACATCCACCACTGCTGGCGGCTCACCTCCAACTGCGCAACGCTACGCGCTGCTCACATCCAGCTGCCGCTGCCCAACACTACAATGGCAGACAACAATGCAAACTAGCCACAGACTGCACACAGCACAGCCAGTGATTTTCATATAGAGCGCTATGTAACGTTGCCAATAAGAAAACATAAACAGCCTACTTACAAGGGCAACGAAGGACCATCTGTGCGGACCTGCTCGCGTGTTACGAGGCTAATCTTGAGAATTTATTGAACATAGTCACAGTCGATTAAATATTGGTTTACCACTTCGAACCGGAAACGAAACGGCCATCCATGGAGTGGCACCACATCACCTCCACTCCGAAGAAAAAGTTCAAATCCTCAAGGTCAGCCCGCAAAGTAATGGCAACAGATTTCGGGGATCCTGAAGCGGTTATTCTGTTTGATGTCCTCTCTCATGGAGCAACGATCAACTTTGAAATTTATCGTCCTACCCTCAGTCAAGTGAAGAAACGAGTTCAGCATGTTCGGTGCCACAAAAATGTAAACGAACTTCTCCAGGAAAACGCACAGCCTCATGCAAATCTGTGCACCCGAGAGGCGCACACAAAATGTCATTGGACTGTTTATTTTTTATTTTTGTATTTTACTTTTCTATTTCCGTAGGACCAAATTGAGGGCCAAAGTTGCGTGGTCATGCAACGTGTCAGATCATGAAATTACAACAGCAAAGTAATAATAGGAAAAATGTTGATGAATCCCAAAAGGCGACAAGCTAAAAGTATATATAAATGCAGCCAACAATGTGACACGGGAATTAGCTTAAATTTTCAAGGAACTCCTTGACGGAATAGGAGTGATCCATGAGGAAACCCTTCAGTTTGGATATGAAAGCGCGTGGATTACTGCTAAGATTTTTGAATTCTTGTGATATCTTATTAAAAATGGATACAGCAAAACACTGCCTGCTCTTCTGCAGACGAGTCGAGGAAGTGTTATCCAAATGCAAAGTGAGTGAAAGCTGCTAATTCTTGTGAATAAGCTGACCTCTTGTGAATAAGCTGACCTCTCTAGCTTGAGCAAAAATGCTCTGAAGTCAGATTTAAGCAGCCTTTAAACAGTTATAGCTAATATTTTAGTTTCACTATATTCAACTGCCCCTGCACAACTGTTCAGTGCAGTGCTCTGATACATCTAAATACTCAAATGGAATATGACTACTACCCCACTCCATTAAGAAATCCTTGAAAAACAGGCAGATAAACTGTAACCTGGTAGAAGAAGCCTCTAAATTGTTAGATGATTTAAGTGGTTGTCTGATGTACCAACAATTTCAGAACCAAAATCTATGAACAGTTCACTAACTTTATCTCTAATACCTCTTATATTTTAGTGAAATGTGCTAATTCCTTGACTGTTGGATATCTTACATTCCTTGAAGACGTTCCTTTGTCAGAGACACTTCCTCTAAACAGGGATACCTGTCAGCTGACTTGAATCTAAAAAAAGGTGTAGCTCTGACACCAACCACTACATGAATTTTTCCATGAGCGATTCTGCCACCGCACTATCACCTAAAAGCTGTGCCAACCTCTTATTCCCATACCTGTTCCGCCTTATCCACCATACAGCACGGATCTCGTACCTTCCGACTTCCGTCTGTTTGGCCCAATGAAGGATGCACTCCACTGGAAGCAGTTCCTTTATTCATGCAGCAAGTCACTGGGTCCGACGTCCACCAGTGGAGCGGTACCATGCAAGCATACAGGCACTCCCAGTAAGGCGAAGTAAGATAGCCGCGTTGTAAGGAGATTAATTAGAAAAGTAGGTTTTGCATCCAAAAGAGTGGGGAATAACATGATGTATTGGAATCCTGAATAAAGCCAACCTGCTTTCAGAAAAGAAATGTTTCATACTTGCTGAGCGCCCCTCGTACATTACAAAGATGAAGATGATACGTGTATAGGTTTTTAAGTCGTATCACTCCCCTTTCTTATGATGGAGAATAGATGCAACAGTGTTTCAGTTTTGGGCAATAATTACTTTCCACCACAAATATTTGTTAAACAATTTTGCAAAATTGTTCTGTATTACCTTACCAGCAGATTTGACCATTGCTTCCATATAGTGAGCGGTTTTTTAATCAAGGTCAGAACAGATGTAACTTAATTAAACAATAGAAAACTGCAGACCAGTGTCAGTTCGAGAGGAAAGATTTTTTAATAGTAAGAAATGCAGATGTGATGTGCAAACGTTTCACTGCACAACTGACAATAAATCTAGTATATTAGCTCACAGTAGTCAATTCGGACAATTTGTTTCAAAGTGCACGAAACTTTAACGACTGAAAATATACCAGTATCGTGTACTGTGCATGCGTGTTTGACGTGAACACGGGGAAATAACCGGCAATGTATCACATGATACATGCGACCTCTATACGCGAGGAAAATAAATAGCGAGATATTTAAACACGCCGTACATAATTCAGGTGCTTTATCAGACGCCAGCTGACTCATGCAGAGGGGTCGTGAAACAGCACCGCTGGCCGATGACTCCAGAGGAATGCTGTTAGTGAAAATTGCAGCTGCAATCTGGGAACGTACAGAAGTGTCTGATCTGTCTGTGTAGTCCATTTGCAGCTTCCAATTAGAGGTCAAAAGATGCACGTAACAGAGTGGTACACAAAATACTGTGACGGCCGGAGTGGCCGAACGGTTCTAGGCGCTTCAGTCTGGAACCGCGCGACCACTACGGTCGCAGGTTTGAATCCTGCCTCGGGCTTGAATGTGTGTGATGTCCTTAGGTTAGTTAGGTTTAAGTAGTTCTAAGTTCTAGGGGACTGATGATCGCAGATGTTAAGTCCCATAGTGCGCAGAGCCATTTTGAACACAAAATACTGTGCCAGTCACTGTTGCTCGACTCTGTCTACACCTTGCAATCAGCGCTATTTCTGTCAATGTGTCTCGAGTCCAACACGATTCTCTATTACTCCCACTCCAAAAGAATTCTGGCTGCTGCAATCGTACTCCTTGGTTAGCATTCACAAGAAAGTTAACAAGACAGATTTAAATAATTATCTTCCAGTTTCCTTATTGGTATCTTCTTCCAACATATTCGGAAAAGTAAGGTACGCAAGAGCAATAGCACACTTAAGTGTAAACAATTTACAAAGCATATCACAGTTTGGATTCCAGAAGGGTTGCTCGACTGAGACTGCTGTTTATATATATATATATATATATATATATATATATATATATATATATATATATATATATATATATATATATATATATATACTCCTGGAAATTGAAATAAGAACACCGTGAATTCATTGTCCCAGGAAGGGGAAACTTTATTGACACATTCCTGGGGTCAGATACATCACATGATCACACTGACAGAACCACAGGCACATAGACACAGGCAACAGAGCATGCACAATGTCGGCACTAGTACAGTGTATATCCACCTTTCGCAGCAATGCACGCTGCTATTCTCCCATGGAGACGATCGTAGAGATGCTGGATGTAGTCCTGTGGAACGGCTTGCCATGCCATTTCCACCTGGCGCCTCAGTTGGACCAGAGTTCGTGCTGGACGTGCAGACCGCGTGAGACGACGCTTCATCCAGTCCCAAACATGCTCAATGGGGGACAGATCCGGAGATCTTGCTGGCCAGGGTAGTTGACTTACACCTTGTAGAGCACGTTGGGTGGCACGGGATACATGCGGACGTGCATTGTCCTGTTGGAACAGCAAGTTCCCTTGCCGGTCTAGGAATGGTAGAACGATGGGTTCGATGACGGTTTGGCTGTACCGTGCACTATTCAGTGTCCCCTCGACGATCACCAGTGGTGTACGGCCAGTGTAGGAGATCGCTCCCCACACCATGATGCCGGGTGTTGGCCCTGTGTGCCTCGGTCGTATGCAGTCCTGATTGTGGCGCTCACCTGCACGGCGCCAAACACGCATACGACCATCATTGGCACCAAGGCAGAAGCGACTCTCATCGCTGAAGACGACACGTCTCCATTCGTCCCTCCATTCACGCCTGTCGCGACACCACTGGAGGCGGGCTGCACGATGTTGGGGCGTGAGCGGAAGACGGCCTAACGGTGTGCGGGACCGTAGCCCAGCTTCATGGAGACGGTTGCGAATGGTCCTCGCCGATACCCCAGGAGCAACAGTGTCCCTAATTTGCTGGGAAGTGGCGGTGCGGTCCCCTACGGCACTGCGTAGGATCCTACGGTCTTGGCATGCATCCGTGCGTCGCTGCGGTCCGGTCCCAGGTCGACGGGCACGTGCACCTTCCGCCGACCACTGGCGACAACATCGATGTACTGTGGAGACCTCACGCCCCACGTGTTGGGCAATTCGGTGGTACGTCCACCCGGCATCCCGCATGCCCACTATACGCCCTCGCTCAAAGTCGGTCAACTGCACATACGGTTCACGTCCACGCTGTCGCGGCATGCTACCAGTGTTAAAGACTGCGATGGAGCTCCGTATGCCACGGCAAACTGGCTGACACTGACGGCGGCGGTGCACAAATGCTGCGCAGCTAGCGCCATTCGACGGCCAACACCGCGGTTCCTGGTGTGTCCGCTGTGCCGTGCGTGTAATCATTGCTTGTACAGCCCTCTCGCAGTGTCCGGAGCAAGTATGGTGGGTCTGACACACCGGTGTCAATGTGTTCTTTTTTCCATTTCCAGGAGTGTATATATATATCAAATAGTTCAAATGGCTCTGAGCACTATGGGACTTAACTTCTGAGGTCATCAGTCCCCTAGAACTTAGAACTACTTAAACCTAACTAACCTAAGGACATCACACACATCCATGCCAGAGGCAGGATTCGAACCTTCGACCGTAGCGGTCACGCGGTCCCAGACTGAAGCACCTAGAACCACTCGGCCACAACGGCTGGCCATCACCTAGTACAAGCCTTAAATAACAACACATCGCCAGTTAGTATTTGTTATGGATTTTCCGAGGCGTACCGTCGATAACGAGGCCATTAGAGATGGAGCACAGGCTCGGATTGGGGAAGGATGGAGAAGGAAAAAGGCCGTACCCTTTTAAAGGAACCATCCCGACATTTGCCTTAAACGATGCAGTGAAATCTCAGGAAACCTAAATTAGGATGGCTAGACGAAGGTTGGAACCGTCGTCCTCTCGAATGCGAGTCCAGTGTGCTAACCACTGCGCCACCCCGTTCGGTACTTCTGATTATTGCAACACTGGGGTCTGACCTCCACCAGCGACTTCATCTGTGTTCGGTTGATACTCGTTTACGATCCCTCGTAAACCAGGGGCAGCTACCCCTATTAGTAAACTCTTTCTTGCCTATGTTGTCAAGATAAGTCAGTATTCCTTGGTAACATTTTAAGAATACTTTTGTTAGCACAAACTGTGACGAACGCTTATTCTCATTCGCTTCAACTATTATGAGAATTTTGCTATGTACTTGAGGGCAGTATTATGGAACTGAAGGAGGAGGTAGATGAAGGTGAGGTGGGAGGTACGATATTGCGTGAAGAACTTGACAGGGCACTGAAAGACGTAATTCTAAACAAGGCCCAAGGACTAGACAACATTTTGTAAGAGCGACTTACAGCCTCGAGAGTGCCAGCCATAAAAAAAACTCTGGCATCTGGTAAGCAATAAGTATGCAACAGGCAAAATACCCTCAGATTTCAAGGGGAATGTAAGCACTCCAATCCCAAAGAAAGCGGGTGTTGACAGATGTGAAAATTACCGAACTTTCAGTTTAATAAGTCTCTGTTGCAAAATACTAACACGAATTCTTTACAGAAGATTGGAAAAACTGGTAGAAGCCGACCTCGAAGAAAATCAGTTTGGATTCTGGAGAAATGCAGGAGACAGGTTAAGGAAAGGTAGACCTACGTTTATAGCATTTGTAGACTTAGAGAAAGCTTTTGAAATTGTTGACTAGCATACTCTGTTTCAAATTCTAAGGGCAGGCCTAAAATATAGGGAGCGAAAGGCTATTTACAGTTTGTACAGAAACCGGGTGGCAGTTAGAAGAGTCGAGGGGCATGAAAGGGAAGCAATGGTTGAGACGTGGTTGTAGCTTATCCCCGATGTTATTCACTCTATATATTGAGAAAGCAGGAAGGGAAACAACAGAAATATTTGGAGTACGAATTAAGGTCCAGGGAGAGAGAAACAACTTCGAGATTTGTCGATGTCGTAATTCTGTCAGAGACTGCAAAGGATTTACAAGAGCAGTTGAACGGAATGGACAGTGTCTTGAAAGAAGGATATAAGATGAACGTCAACAAAAGTCAAACAAGGCTAATGGAATGTAGTCGGATTAAATCAGGTAATGCTAAGGGAATCAGTTTAGGGAACGACATATTTAAAGTAGTAGCTGACTTTTGCTATTTGGACAGCAACATAACTGATGATTACTGAAATAGAGAGGATATGAAATATAGAGTGGCAATGGCAAGGAAAGCATTTCTGAAGAAGAGAAATCTGTTACCATTGGATATAGATTTAAGTGTTAGGAAGCCTCTTCTGAAGGTTATTGCGTAGCTATGTATTAAAGTGGAACATGGACGATAAATAGTTGAAATGAAAATATAACAGAAGCTTTCTAAATATGGTGATACAGGGGAAAACTGAAAATTGGGTGGGTCATTCGGTAACTAATGAGGAAGTACTTAATCGAATTGGGGAGACAAGAAATTTGTGCCATAACTTGACCAAAAAGAAGGGACTGGCTAACAGAAAAAATACTGAGACCGCAGGGGATCACCAATTCAGTATTGGAGGTACGTGTGGGCGGTAGAGGAAGACCAAGAGATGAATACAGAAGGATGTAGGTCGCAGTAGTTATTCGATGATGAAGAAGCCTACAGAGTATAGAGTAGCACGGAGAACTGCACCAAACACTTCTTCGGACTGAAGGTGAGAACAATAACATATCTGCTACCCAAACAGTGCATTTATTGGCACACCATTTTGTGTCTCCCCCATTTTAGGCACACGGACGTGTCCATTAGTCCGGATCCAAGTGGTATCCCTTCACTCAAATTTCGTCTTACTTCTCTCTACGCCGAAGTGTATCCGTACACCACCCTTCTAGAAGGTTCGAGAAGCCACGTTGGCTCCTCTATGTCGTACGCTTTCCGGCCACGTCAGCGTCCACGCCACTCGCCTAGCCGCTGCTTCTCTCGACTTCCAAAACGATGGCAAACATGGCTACCTTGCACACCTCCATCGTCTTCAAAATTGCACAGGAAATAAACCATAAGTTCGGTTTAGACAGGGCTTACCGGGTAAAAGTGCAGATATTTTTATATGTGCTACCTTAACATGTACGCACATGAGTGTGTTTGTTGCTTTTTCCCTGCATCGAACAGTCGTCCCACAAACACGTCGCAAACTTAACGACTTGGTGATTTCTGCACGGCCGTACTGCACCACCTAGTGAACAACGCCTGTAAGTATAGACTATCGGTCTTTTGTACGTGCGACCACACTTCAACATCTGCTATCCAGGGGAAAATAAGAATGAATGGCTTGCTCTTGCCACAAGTACTTGGATGTGCTAACTAATCTGACAACATAAGATCAGTAATGTCTATAATTATTAGTCTGCGAGTTAATTAAATACTGATTTAATGTTCAGTATACTGTCCTCAGTTACCAATAGAAATGTCAGCACTTATACACGTTACGCCGTGTATACGGATTTCCTCAGTGAAGAGGAGATTTTCCACTGCATTTTATCAAACCTAATAAACAGTGCTTTACTCTTTATCTTACCTTACGTGTGAGACGCCGTGCTAAACCCGCAGGACAGGACAGGTAGTTTAAACTGTGTAAAGGGGCCAAAATAAGAGGTTGTCAGTTGCACTCGAACATACAACCTTTTATTTTATCAAACATTTTTTTTTTTTTTTTTTTAAACGGCCACAAGACAGAAGATTCCGCTAGTGCTCTTCAATTCAGATAACCAACTACAGTTAAACCCCACAGGAGGGTCGCTAAAATTTGCCAACTTGAAAGCACACGTTGTTGCTGGCGGGAATATGCCAACAGCCAACAACGAACTCCAAACGACACAATGTGAACAGTCTTGACTTGCCGGTAGATTAAGTCAAAATTCAACTTTCATGCCAGGATCGGTGAGCAACGAATCTCTTAGCAATGGAAACAGCACCACACACTCCGACACTGCATAGAGGCCCCCAGCGGGCCCGGCCAAAATACGCGCCGGGGGATTTCCTCGCTGCTCCACGTCAACCGACCAACTGGCCAGGCCCACAAACTGTGAAATGACCGAATATACGTCGGCCTATGAGACGACCAACCGAACGAACAACCAACGGTCGTCCCACTCCAATCTCCCTCCATTGGACAGTTCATGTGTGTCACCAGCGGTTGGCGGGCACTGGCTGTCGGCGCCTCACCGGCGCTCCGTCCCCGACTTCACTGCTGCTGCGTCCCAACTGCACTGCTGGTCCGTCTTCAATTGACTGCCAGACACACGACGACCCGGAAATACTATCGGTCGCTCCAGAGATGGTACGACAGTGCACTTATCGATACGCGCTGCTGGTGCTGCTCACGGGTAAGTAAGGCAAGAAGTTAGTGACGCCGGTAAATGAAATAAGAAAACGAGGCGGCAGTAGCGTAATAGAAGATGACAAACAATAAATGGCATGGACACGAGCCTTGCACGGGTTGGTTGGTTTGTGGGATTAAAGGGACCTGACTGCGACGGTCATCGGTCCCACACGGCTCAACGTGTTTACGTAGTATTACAGCTGATACTGAATGTGGGCAGGGAATGCGCGCAGGTGTCTTTGTGAAGAAACTGGTGCATGGTTCAGGTATGTTTCCATTGACGACGTCAGCCTTTATTCCAGAAAAAGCTGTTTAAGCTCCTTGAGCGTCTCCGTTACACTTTTATACCCGCTGGAACAACGTATTAGCGGTTCTCTGATTTCCTTCGACACGTCTGCTGTCAGAGTTACAGTATGAGGACTCCAGAGCACTAAGATCCAGTAGGTCATACTAACAATATTGTACCTGATAACTGTTAAAATGCAAAACTTTTGTCAGGGTTCTCCCACCAAATCTGTCTTCAATTTCTTTTTCTACTCGTGACATCATTACTTCAATCTGTTTCCTATCGTTCGTTAGTACTATCTCCGGATATGTAAACGTTGCGGCGGCCATCTAAACGGTTACCAATACGTATGATTTTGGATAGGGTCCAACTCTAACAAAACAGAATTTTGATTTTTAACCCAAAAATGTTTCACTGCAGTTGCGGCATCTTCAGAGGGCTTTTATTTTTCATCTGTTAAAAATAAAGAGTTTTTGTATACATGTAGCTATTAGTTTTTAAATCGTAATTACAGGTATCTGAAAAATCACATAAATTATGAATTCATACCTTTTTACCACATGGTGTGGTTTTGCTGATGTGTTGTGGTTCTACAGTAACCGTTTCGTTCCACAGTTTGTCATCTGCAACGACTTATACCTTAAAGTAGATAAACTGTTTAGGCCAAAAATACGATTTGTAAACTTGTTATTTCTATGCCTGGAATTATTTAATTCTATGTGTGTATGTGTGTCTATTTACATAATGTTTCACTTACATTTTCTTTTTTCTCATCTTCATCACTGTCAAACACTATATATTGCATTGTCACTGTCATTGTCACTGTTCCACTGTTTTACCAACTGTAAAAGCAAACTTGGCGGGCAGTGGAACAGTTGAAGGTGTAAAAACAAGATAGCTGACAGTGGAACAGTTGGGGGTGTTACTGGCGCTTGTTCTGAATCTTTCAGAGGTGGACCCTATCCAAAAACATACGTATTGTTAAAGTAAACACGGAAGAAAAGAGCTTCAACGCCAAGATGATTAAACGGTTACCATGTTGGCACTGAATTGTGTCGGCTTCTACCTCTACTGTATATTATTCAGAAAGGCTAATTTTCAATAGCCTTCTCTAGCATCACATCAAAAATCTTCGAATATCCGCTTTTCCACTTTTCTCACAGTCTGACTCACTTCCACACAATGTGTTCAAAACGTACTTTTTCAGAAATTTATTCCTAATATAAAGACCTGATACCCGTAGACTTCCTTTGCCCTGTGCTAGCCAGCAGTGCTAATCGGTTTTTTATTTTCTCCTTAGTTCAACCATTAATTGTTATTTTTGGTTCCAAGGTACCAGAATCCTTTAAACATCGTCCACTTCGTGGACCCTAGCTTTGATGTAAAGTTTATTGCTGATCTAATTTCTGCT